>NC_067486.1:54090309-54390309 GCF_947179515.1 Apodemus sylvaticus | reverse complement strand
CCTGTATAGAAGTCAGAAGACTACCTACATGAGTTGGTTTTCTATCATGTCAGTCCCAGGAACAGAACTCAGGTTGTAGGGCAAGGAGCAAGTGTTTTTCTCTCTTCTGACATTTCCCCAGTCTATCAGCTTTAAACAACAAACCAAAACAAACAAACCAAACCAGCATGAGTCTGGGGTTAGCTCATCTTCTCATGGTTGTCTGTGGAGCTTTTTAACAACTGAGCTATCCCCTCATCTCCAGCAATGCTATTATTTCTTAAGAAACTGAGAACATGAACTAAGAACAAGCTCAGATGCTCAGTAGCATGATCCTTAAAGAACTGGAAGCAGAAATCAATAGCATTTTGTCATTCAGAGTCATACATTAACTTCCACCATGTCCCCTCAAACCCCTCCCATTGCCCGTTTCCTCCTGAGTTCTGCAAATCTGGCTCTCAAGCTCTACTGTGGGGAAGGAACTTGTTGAGCATATCTCCCATTTCTGATTTGGAATGAAATTCAAGGTTGATAGCAGGTCTGGAGCCCAGTTTGAAACAATGTTTCTCCCTTTTAATCTCTATTGTCTATGGCCTACCAGGGAACTTAGTTCCACAGGAGAGGAAACCTCAAATGAATGCAGCAAAACAACAATGCACAAAAGTACAGATGTTGCTCATTCCACTGTCCTTGCACATAACTGTCTGTGTTGGATAGTTTTATGTCCACTTGATACAATCTAAAATCATGTGAGAGAAGAAAACTTCAATTAAGAAAATGTTTCCAGAAGACAGGGCTGTAGAAAGTCTGGACATCATTTTCTTAGCCAGTGATTGATGGAGGAGGGCCTAGACCCTTGTGGGTGGTGTCATCCCTGGGCTGGTGGTCCTGGGTTTTATAGCAAAACAGGTTGAGCAAGCCATGGGAGCAAGCCAATAAGCAGTACCCTTCCATGGCCTCTGCAGCTTCCTGCCCAGTTTCAGTTCCTGCCTGGACTTCCTTCAGTGTGTGGCTATGATGTGGAAGTGCAAGCCAAACAAATCCTTTCCCTCACCAACTTTGGTCATAGTGTTCCATAACATAACTAGGACACTGATTAAATGTATATCCAATCGGAGCTTAAGAAAGTAGCTAGCTACCTTCCCAGTTATTTCAGACCCTTCATTTTTACCATGAATTGCTGAAGAACTGAAGAACATTAATGAAAAGCCCTGCTTTTCTTTTGATACAGCGCAAAAATTATTAGAAAAGAATGCTAACAAAGCAAAGAAGCCAGAAAAAACAAAACAAAACAAAACAAAACAAAACAAAAAAACTTCTCTACCCCTAGTGTGCTACCTATAACTAGCTGATAACTGCTGCCCAGAGAACATAAGTCTGTTTTTGGCCTCAAAAAGGTAGGTTTATATCTGTTTAGTCCAGTCTCACATGATGTAAGAACAGACACTAGTCACACACCACAAACTGAGAGTAAGAGGGTAAAAAGTAGATTGTGATATGGAATTGCATTAGGTAAATGAATAAAGAAAGCTGAGCTAAAGAAGAAAGTTTGAAGCAAAACCCGTGCCATGTTTCATGTATTTGGCAGGATATCTAGAAAGAGGCATGAGAAAAGGAAACCTTAAAATAAGAGACCGAAGGGGGGGGGGAAAACAAGAACCAACCAACCAACCAACCAACCAACCAAACAAACAAACAAACAAACCCACCCAAGATGCCGAGCAAAAGGGCAGCAAGGACAAAGGCCAGGTCACTCTAATAAGTTAGAGGAAGACAGTACGTAAGCATAGAGAGAAGGTAGGGGTTAACAAATGGTTCATGACTTACCTCAACAGGAAGTGAATGAAACTGCGTCACCACACCATCTGCAGCAGTAGCTATTCCAATAAGAGCTATGACCTTCTCTGGCCGTGCGATCGCGGCATGCAGCATAAGCCACCCACCAAGGCTGGATCCAACCAGTATCTAAAAACAAGTATGCAAGGCTTCAGAGAGGACTCTCAGACTCTATAAGAGAATGGTTTAAGAGAAATGTATGGATTTTGTATCTTTTATATCCTTGTAGATCCCAGACTTTTAATATGTAATACAAAGAAATATTCAATTATAATTAACATATTTGTTTGGTTTTTGGAGTCAGGTTTCTGCTGTGTTGTCCTGGAACTCTTTTTGTAGACTTGGCTCATCTTGAACTCAGAGAGCGTCTGCCTTCGTATCTCAATATAACTAACTTTTGTAAAGCCAGTATTTCTATAACTATAAAAGCAAACTTATTGTTCAATGAGAACTAAAGTGCTTATTGCTTATTAGAAACTACAAATACAATAATTTTAAATCAAAATTGTTCATCAAAATCAAAATAATTGAAATTGACAAAATACTATCAATTGTCATACCTAAAGAAATAAGACAAATAGTGCTTGAGTCAAAGATCACTCTAATTAACAAAAACGGTTACCTGTGGTCCTTCAGCTACGTCATCAAGTATGGAAAGAACATCCTTTCTCCATTTCCCCACTGAGCTTTCTACTAAGTTACCATCTGAACTTCCCACCCCTGAGTAGTCAAACCTGGAAAAAAAAAACATATATTTATACCCACGTGTCTGAAATGTGTCCAGGCTTGCTTATTTGACTTTAAAGCAAAGTAGTAGAGCACTTTCCATTACTGCCATGACCTAACTACAGTAAATATCAGTCAACATGTATTTTCAGAAATCCTACCGACTTAACTTCCAAGAACCTCTAATGTCAATCACTTTCTTACATCTTCACTGCTTAGTCCAAGTTATTATGTCAACTGGACCAATGTAGTAGTAGTCTAAGTTTCTTCTCCTTTCTATTTTTCCTTCTAACTGAGACACTGCATCCCGAATGCTCTGTGTAGTTAATAAAACTCAAGTCCTTACCAGGCGCCCTGACCTCAGCTCTTGGTGAGCTCTTTCCCTCACACGTGGATTATGGTCACACTCACTCTTGAAGTTAGAAAGGCTGCACCATCCGCCTTCTCCCTGCAGCGATCCCTTAGGTACGCCTCAGCCCATGCTATCCTGAGCTTGAGCCCTGTCTCTCCTGCACAGCTGGCCTCGAGTGTCCCACGCTTCCACTGCATTTCTCTCTCGGCTCTGCACGCCTTCTTGTTCTATTCTCTTCATAGCACTGACTGCTCCTCAGGATTAGAATCAGATTCACCATGAACTCCTCCTTCTAAATGTTTCTGGGGATTCCAGCTCAACATCTGTCTAATCTCTGAATTTTACCTTTCCTTCAAAGTCCCAATTCAATAAATGATGAGGTATCTTATCATGGCCTCAGATTATTAAAATCACAAGTCATTCTGAGTTAATCCTGATTCCTGGCCAGATCCTTTATAACTATGAACTTTGCACACTATTCCACTACTAACAAAGTCTTCCTTCCCCATCAAACTAGTCACTAGTCATTCTTGAAGTCACATCTTCTCACTTCTGAGCTTTCCTCATGCAGTCTCTGTGCTGGAGATCAGGGCCTCCTTGGCTGGCCAGTCTAACCTACTTGGCAAGCTTCAAACCAGTGAGAGAAACCCTGTCTCTGAAAATAAGGTGAATGACTCCTGCAAAATAACAACCAAGGTTGTCTCCTGGTTTCCACACGCATGCACACATGGCCACACTCACTCATCTTATGATCACACACATACACAATGATGTGGAAGGTTGCTACACTCACCACTATTACAATGCTTCACAAAAGAACTTAATTAAATAATCGGTAGTAAAAGAGCTATTGTTTATAAATGCATTTTTATATAGCATCCAATATGTAGAAAACTGCATTATGTCTGGATCTGGCTATAGTTCTCAGTCTCAAATGAAATTCAAAAATCAGTAAAATGGTGAGTTCTATTTTTATGTGGGTGGTAGCATATGTGTGGATGTGTTCCCATGTGTGAGGGGGGCGTGTGTGTGTGTGTGTGTGTGTGTGTGTGTGTGTGTGTGTGTGTATGTGTGTGAGTAAATGTGCACATGATGACTGGAGGGCCAGAGGCTGACCTCAGTATCTTCCTTGGTCACTCTCTACCTTACACACTGAAGTAAGTCTGTCTTTGAGCCCAAGGCTTAGTGCTGCAGCTAGTGGGCTAAACAGCTGGGTTAGGAGATTCCCTTTCTCTGCCTCCCAAACGCCAGGATTACAGGAGGGCAGCTACCTCCATCTGGTTTGTACAGGTTGGGTTTAGAGATCTGAACTCTGGTCCTCACTCACACTTGCACGGAAAGTGCTTCACTCACTGAGCACTTTGTCTCCCCAGTCCTAAGATACTGATTTCTTTATTAAAATTATTTTTCAGACTAAGAAAAGCAACGACAGCACTATTTCTGACTATGAATGTCCTCCTCAGCTGTGTATCAGATTATGAATGGATGGCCTTTCTCCACAGATAGATAGCCCTGTCCTTTACTGTTCGCAGAGTCCATCTGTAAAGTCTGTCCTCCACCGCCCTCCTCAGCCTCTCACCTTAGCTTCTTTTGACTCCCTTGATTCTGATGGGTGGTTCTGCCTCATACCCTGCATGCGCTCTCACCCCTTGTTTAGGGACAAGTGCATGTTACAGTTCTTAACATATGATTCACATCCAGTCTTCAAAGCAAGTTAAGAGGTTTTGAAATACTTCTGAGAATGAAAATAAAGTAATGCTGCTAGTCTGATAAAAGGAATTAGACCAAATCCACCTTAATGATGAAATTTCTGCAAATGTATTGAATAGACAATGTCTACACATTTTATATGTAGCTAGATTTTCTATAACTACTGAATGACCATTAGTGAAACTATTCTTCACATTTAGTCGAATAGATTTTTCAGGCTGTTAGTGGTAGAAAAGAACTCAGAAATTCTCTGTAGCCCAGCCTTCTTTTACTGGATGACAAATTTGTGTCTACTTTGTATTACTGATGTCTTCATAGGTCACTTATAGAAATCCTCTTTCAATCCTATTTCTTCAATTTTATACCAATGCTTTCCCCATTAAACTATCCTAAAATTAAAATATCAAAACAATGTACTGATAAATCTAACAATTTTTGTTATATCAATATATTTTATTAAAATATGAGAAAAAAGAACAGATATAAAATTAAGATTTAACTAAATATGACCCATCGTTGTTTATATTCACATAGTCAGATAATTTTATAAGGAAAGGACAAAAACAGAAATGTAAATTATACAATATAAATCTTACAATATTATACTACATTGAAAAACATTTTCTTTTGTGGGTTGTGCTAGGAACTAAGCCTGGGCTTTTGTGCTAACCACACGCTCTACCCCTGAGGTATACTATTCTATACTCTCAGCTTCAAACCCCTGTGTTAGAAAGTAATAATCAGAGATCAAATAAGTCCTTTATGTCTTCAGTGGAAAACCCATAATCACAAGATATTACAAGAAACCCAACAAGTATATTTCTTTTTGCCACACAGATTATTTTATCTATAGAACAAAGTTACTAGCTAGCTCCCTGATAACACCCCCTGCAGCCAATCCAGACAGCACAGCACCAATACCCTAAAGACCCTAAATCATAAGACCAAAGTCTACACACTACTAAAATAACTCCATCTACTAAAATGCTGACTCTATTACATACTAAATGGTAATATATTCTCTGAAATGTATTGTTCCTACCTTATAAAGGCGTGACCTAGAGATTTGCAAAACTCCTCAACTGCTACTGCCTTTTTACCATTCATGTTAGAAAGATAGCCAGGGATGAAGATAATTCCTGGGGTTTTGCCTTTTAACCTCTTATAAGCCAGGCTTGGAAGTTCTGGTCGGTTAAGGAAAGAAAGTGATGTCTTTTGTCTGTAAGCTAAACAGAGTATACAAAGCATGAATTATACTTTGAAAATAATTTTTTGGAAAAAAACATATTTTCACATGTTAACTTTAACCCACTGCATTTGATAAGAAAAAATAAAATAAGCTTCAAGTAGGATATTTTTAGTTTTAAAGTTGCATCAAAACGTTTATCTTCTTAGAGCAAGGCCTATTCATACTTTCTAAAATACAGAATGAAGTAACAATTTCAGTGAAACAAAATACCTCATCTGAAAACATCTTCATGGTGGCACCATGGGATTATTCTACACAGTGGCAATTACCATTTAGATTTAAATACATCACTTTCACCTTTTAAAATACATCACTTTCACCTTTTCCCCTGAGACTTCTTTCTGTTTTAACAATGTTTCAGGAATTTCATGTCTTTTACTTTGTAGGAGGAAAGAAATGTATGTGTGTTTTGTTTCTTTCTTTCCTCTGCCTTTACAAAATTATTTCAAAGGGAAACTGGCAGGCACCTGAAACACCAGGCTTTGGGAAGCAGAGGTGAAATAACCAAGAGTCCTCTAAGTATTTAGCAAGGAGGGAATGATGTCCAAAGTGCTGAGCTGTTCTGACCAGATTAGCATTGAGCAATCCTCCCCAGGAACGGCAAGAGACTGGTAATAAACCACCATAATTTCCTACTTGTGGGGTTTCAGAAGGATGTTACTTTAAAAATAAGCTTGGGTCAAGTATCATTCTTGGAAATATACTTCTCAAACCAGCTCTGTAATTGATGCGTTGACTTCTGTTGGCTGGCTTTTTGTAAGTGGAACACATATACCTTAGAATTATTTAAATATGGCAGGGCAAATGGTGAACCGTCGAGGGCTTACTTTGTTGACCCATCCTAGCCCTTATTTAAAAAGAAAAAAATTAAGCAGTCTTACTATACCCGCTAAAAATGTTTCCCATTTTTAATTTGTCCAGTTAATTTTTGAGAAAAAAAAAAAACGAGTAGAGAGTCTAACAGTGTACCCCAATAACCACAAGACACAAGAGCCACAAGCAGGGGGGACCACTACAGTTTCCAGGCAGAGGCTATGTAGTGAAACCCTGTCTCACAAACACCAACAATCCATACTCCCAACCCAAACACACACACAAAGAACCAAACGCTTTAAAGTTATCCCGTATTTGTGCCAAATTCAAAGTTTTAGTGTATGGAAGAATGTGCCAGATTTAAAACTGGATTTAAAACAGGGCTACTGGGGATCAGTTTTTGTTGGTCATAGATTGTATCAATATTAAGGTTCATTTTCCAGTTCTTTAATTAAACACTCAAATTATCCTTTTATCTCCTTTCAAACTCCCAACAAATCAATTTCTTTTCAGGCAGTTACTTTGAATTAATGTTTGTTAGCTGTAAAATAACAGATTCAACCTTCAATTTATAAATCATCTTTATATAATATAGATTAGATGAAAGCCTGATGCATACATATATTGTTAATGAATACTGCTAAAGAGATTTTAAAAAGTATTTTACTCTTGTTAACGAATGACATACTATACTTTCTGGCATTACGTAAAACTCGTGTGTGTGTGTGTGTGTGTGTGTGTGTGTACACTGTTAAGTTAAATTGATTGAATGCTTTAAAAAATTAAACATGTTATATAACAGCATTACTTTCCAAGCACTGTGAAGCTAATAGCTGTGTGGCAAGATGTGAAGAGCACACCAAGGCTGTTATTCAAGGATAACCATGCAATGTACACAAATCATGTATTCTATGTAGGTAATATTATCAATCCAAATTTTAGTTTCCATTGTAGAGTAACTCCAATTCTTTCAACAAGAAAAATCAGATAATAGGTCTAAGGACGGCATTTACACGTATATACACACTTTGTTTCCTTAACCACTACAGGCAAGACTAGACATTTGACATATGGATACGTAAAGCCCTAGGAGCAGCTAATAACCAAATATATTAAATGCACATCTTAATTTCTCTTTCCTGGTCTTGACGTTTGATCCGAGAACGCCGGAGCTCCTTAAATCGCAGTGTAAACGCTAACAAGGATCTCCAAGAACGCCCCAGGGCCTCGGCAGAAAAGTAAACTCAGCGAGCCTTCCCCAGAAGCGTTCAGTGCGGCAGCCAGAGCAGTTTTGAATGGCGCGCCAAGCCGGCTCCAAGCGGGCATTGGACGATCGCCGGGCCTTCGACAGAGCCGCCGTGCCCCCCCTTCCGTACACTAACCTGAGAGCCACCATGCCCGCGGGGGCTTCCGACCTAGTGACGCGGTCAGGCCTCGGTGCCGGCCAAAGGACACAGCCGCCCAGCCCCACCTCCGACAAGGTACCCAGGCCGCCATCTTCCCAGCTGCCCCTGCGCCCACTATAGACGTGCGCGGGTCGCGCGGTCCCGAGGTCACGCATGCGCAGTCTGCTGGAAGGTGGAGGTTGCTAACATGCATCACGTGGGATTGATTGCTCCCGCGGAGACGCATGCGCAAGGGTGCTGCCTCGAGTGCTGCTGTCTCTGCTAAGTTGTTCTGTCACCCATGAAGGGCATTTGGCTTGTGACTTCGGGCGGCCTTGGCCGGTTTTCTTCGCAGTAAACTGCGGCAATGTCGGAGAGGAGCCAGGGTCAAATTGAGCGTGCATAGATGGGAAACCGTGTTACCATTCGGAAGACCTAAAGAACTGGGACAAAAATTGCTAGATTTCTTGCATTACCGGTTCCCTATGGCTCCATTTCAGCCTATGGGGGGGGGGGGGGGGGAAAGATTCCAAGAGGCGATCTTAATCTTAAAGTCACATTATTGGAGTCGCATCAAACATTCTTTGTGCTCTCCCAAACATTTTTCCACTCACCAGATTGCAGAAAATTCAAAGGAGCAGCCATAAGGAAAAATACTGAAAACACTCATTCACATATGGTTGCTTGATGGGTGACAATCTAAAGTCTTTTGTCAGGCAAGCTGGCCATGTTTGTTATAATACACATAATTTTTAGTATTCTTTCAACTGTCATTCCTTTTATGACTATCCTAAATCAAATGAGCACTGAAAGGACCTGTATTGGCTCAAGACACCCCACGGCCAAGTTCCCACCACAAAAAGATTTGCCCCAGAGACACAAAGAGCAGGGAGCAAAAGACAAAGACTAGAAATGGGGAGGAGAAGGAGGAGAAAATGAGAGAGGAGGAAGGGGTATTTGTACCAGAGGGGGGGACATAGGACTGCCTCTGGATAGAGAGGAGACAGACAGGCCCACAGGAAAATAGCAGTTTATAAAGGTTAAAGGGCAAACCCCATGTAAAGATGAGGTGTTTAACTGGACAGGTTAATTAGGACAGCCACAAGGGGGCTTTTGATTGCTGGACTTGAAATACTTTGATTTCCGGACTAGGTAGTCAGCATTAGCAGGAAGTGGCCCAATAAGGGAATAGACCTTGGGGGCTACAGTTTCTAGCAAGGTGGAGGAATTGAGAAAGAAGGGCCAGGCCTTCCAGAGCCACGTTTGCTGTGCCCAAGCTGGCTAGCGTCCCTTCAAACAGTTCATACAGCTGTGTATTACCTTCAATAGCACATTTTTTTAAAAACAAAAGCAAGGGGTGGGGTTTAAAATCAATGACAATAGAAAATAATTCAATAAATTGTGATGCTAGGGTCTCTGGATTCTGACATCCTTCAAAGAAATTTTAGGGGCCTCAAGTCTCACTAAGTATAGGACTTTATCTTGTCTAATTCTGCTTGAAATTATTGTGCTTTGTGAAATATGTTTTTATGTAAAACTACGTTATTTGTCTTGGTACATTTTGTCAGCTTAAGCACCTAGCAAGGGGGGATTCTCAACTGGACAATTGTTCACATTCATAAGATTGGCTTGTGTGGGGGCACATCTGTGAGGACATTTTCTTAATTGCTGATTGGTGTAGGTGGTCATAGCCCACCGGAGGCAGTACCATCCCCTAGTGGATAGGCCTGAGCTGTGTAAGATGTTGTTGTATATGAGCCTGAAAACAAGTTAGTAAACAATAGCCCTTGGTGGTCTCTGCTTCAAGCCTCTGTGGTGAATTTCTGCCTTGGCTTTCCTTAGTAACCAGTAAACCAAATAAACTCTTTCCTCCATTAAGTTGCCTTTGGTCATGCTATTTATCACAACAACAGAAGCAAACTTGGATAGCCTCCTTTAGAGATTTTGGGACAGTCATTGGTGCCAAAGATAACAGCAAAGGGCAGGCACTGGGATACAGGCACGTCTTTGGAGCCTTGAGAACATGGACCATGCTGGAGAAGCTTGCTGGAGGAAGACAGACAAACCTTTTCCTTGAGCACTGTTGAGTCTCTCATACAGGAAGCATGTGACCGAAGCTGATTGAATAACTCAGCTTTCTTCTAGCACTAGCAAGTCTTTAGTTTGTTTGTTTTTTAAATCAGTTTGATTTAGTGTCAGTTCTCTATGCCCCCATTCCTAAGGTAACTAATTAAAGTCCTCTTTGCCTGAAAATAATAGAAAACATTAAGGAACACATCATAGCTGCATGACCTATTTTTAGTTACAAGAACTCCCAGGGACTGTGGACAGTGTTGAAATCTCATTAAGAGAGTTTGTTACTGCATGAAGTAAGCCGGTACCCACCCGGATATGCTAAAGAGATGCCTCACAAATCCCATGGAATCTGCAGAAAAACTTTCTCTTCTGCCTGGCAGTAAATCAATTTCTCTCTCTCCCTCTTCCTCTTCCTCTCTCTCCCCCTCCCCCTTCTCTCTCTCTCTCTCCTGTCACTGTCACTCAAGTCATTGGTATGATCCTTGGCCAGTGGCAAAACTGGGGCTTTCAGGATGCACTGCAGTAAATGTAACATAACTTTGCCTGTTCTCCACCAGGGCAGATAGAGATGCCAAAGGACTGACTCACAAAGGTGATGGTATCCAGCTACCTCACCCTGTGCATCTTAACAGCAGACACCTGTACTTGCAGCTCTTTGGTAATTGTAAATATTTTTAGCCTCCCTACCTTTCTTACTCTATTTTTTAGGGTCTCCTTGTACTTTATATGTAGCAGCATTTTAAAAATCATGTGACTTACCACAATGATAAGAAAATATTGTATACACACAGAAAGGGGGATTACTTTCTCAATCCACACTTACCAGCAAAACAAATCAGGAACCTAAGTGGTTTCATGGCACTGTCAAACTACTTTCTGTGATAGTAATGGCTTGAAGTAGAACAGTTTGTTTCCTATAAGGGCATTTTTGGGACACTAGTCCCTGCATCAGCATACAAAAGTAAAAGATATTTTGTTTTTGTTTCTGTTTTTGTATTTTGATGATAGCTTCTCTCTCTGACATCCAGAAGAAAGAGATCCCTACCCACCGAATGAGGTCTCAGAGCTTTAGTCTGTGTTGTAGCTTCCTTTCTTCCAGGCAGGATATCTCTTGAAGACCTCAGTGATAACTAAATTATACAAAAATATAAGAATAATGTGTAAGGTGTTTCAGCATTCAGTTCATTTTGTCAGTAGTAGGAATGTGGCCAGGGATGCTTCTAGTTATTTTAGTTTATAAATTTCCAATCATAATGTCAGCACATACCAATCTTATGTAAATTCTACCACTAAGTGTTGCTGATTAATCCACTCTCTGTTATGTTACAGATAGGTAATTGCTGAGAGAGAGAGAGAAATAGGTAATTGCTGAGAGAGAGAGAGAGAGAGAGAGAGAGAGAGAGAGAGAGAGAGAGAGAGAGAGAGAGATTAAAATGTGAATCAGGCCAAAACTTTAATCCAAAGTCCATACATTTAACACACATACATATCTAAAAGATTTATGACATGCAAATTGATTAGAATACCCTTACAATCCTATGAAGAAAGTACAGTACAGACAAATTGTATCTTTGCCTCAAGCAACCAAATCTTAACAATTGCATTTTAACGTTTAAGATCACTAGCACTGAAGGGGAAACTTCTGCAAAAATCATAGACAACAGCAACAACAACAACAACAGCAACAAAACCCAGCAAAACCTCCTATAGTCATGATCTTTGTCCCTCATTATTCAAGTAAAACCTTGCATCATCCAGTTGCAGAATCTTATTATTGGTAACACGTATAAAGATAGAAAAGTACACTGGAAGTTTCTTTTTCAGTTGTACCCAGTAAGGCCTGACAGTTTTATGGACACATTTCTAAACATTGTTTTCTATTTCTATCCATTTGGCATGTTTTAGGAAATAATTTGTTCATACTTACACACACACACACACACACACACACACACACACACACAAATGGCACTTGAGAAATGATTATAAAAGAGACTTGCCGGAAGTCATTTCATTCAACAAACATTACTAGCTCTAAAAGCGAAGGCTATTCATACAGATACTTAGAAAAAGATACAGCATAGAGAATGTGCATTTGAATCTTGGTTGTTTTTTTTTTTTTTGAAAAAAAAAGATATTTTAATTGCTCAGATTTTCAGTGAAACAGAGAAGGTCTCATAGTTACACCACATGAAGATGCCGATAACAGGTTCACTTCAGAAGCAAGAGGAATCCGGCAGTCTGGAGGAGACTGGCTATCAGCTGCTTTCATTCTCGGCTCCGTGAATGGACAAATCTTCAACAGAACAGGGTCCCCCCACTAAATATTCTCCTTAATTCAAACTGCCTGATGTTTCAGGGGTCTGTTGTCTGAGATGGCATTTTCTCAAAACACAGAGGGGTGGTTTTTTTTTTTTTTTATTATTCTTTTAAGAAAGTGGTTTATTATATAGGCACAGTAGCTTATAGAGTTAACATCAAAATCCCATTTTAAAGACTATTTAGAAAGCAACACTGATGTCAAACAGGAGTCAAGCCAAGTCTTTGGTTTGGGTGCAGTATTTAAAAACTAAGGCAAAATAAGTCTAAAACCTGTGCCTTCTATGTCATTATTTGTCTATTTTTATAAAATTCTACTCCCTACAAAGAAGGCAGGTGACCACCAAGGGCAATGAGCTGGGTGCTAAAATAATCTTGTATTTCTAAGTACATATTTACAGATATTGTGTAAACTGTTAAGTTCATTTAACCAACACCAGCTGATAAAAAAAGAGGGTGTATCCAAATGATGCTTTTATCAAAATAGTGTTTTGTTTTTTGTTTTTGTCATAGGAGCTCCAGTTCTATGACTATGGGCCCTGCTTCCTTTTGTATGAAAGGCTTCTCAGTATAAAAAGAGTTCTGAGTGCACACAGCTAAAGGGATGGGTCTGTTAGGCCTTTCCATCTGAGACTGGATATGGCTTCATTTCTGTAAGAGACAATTGCAGTCTTCCCTGAAGTGGACCACCGCCAAAGTTCACTACAACAGGAAGTGGGTGTATCCTTCTGCTCCAGTCACTATAACATCCATCCAGATCCGCATGGCCTCCGGTGAAGGGGCCACCATGTAATAGATTCTGTCGTGCGTCTTGACACTAAAGGTGAGTAATGGATTAGGACTCTGGAATTCAAAACAAGAAGAGAATGTCAAAGAAACACATTGAAAGTTGAACATTAACACAGACAGGTGAAGGTTCTTTTGCTTTAAAAATTACCTGTGACAGAAATGTATAAAGGTCTTACTTATGCTACCCTACAATGTTCCACTCCACCCTGTACAACATCTCCAGGATGGGCCATCTTCTGGGTCTTTAGACAAACAATTTCATGCAGAGCTCACCGATTCACTGACTAAATGGTAAGGCATAAGATCTGATTGATAGGAGACACTCAATGAATAGCAGTGGTTATTACTGGCCGTTTAAAGGTCTAGATAAGTTATGATTGCCTTCCTAATTATATAAGTACTTCCAAATAGCTTGGAGAGTGGCTTTTCAACATCTCCAAAATACTTATATCCAGCACTTTTCTTACTTCACCACGACTTTACCATGAAAACCAACCATTCACTTAACACACTGTCAGTTTTAACTTGCAGCACTGCTCTGAACACATTTGTCTGTCTGGCGAGAACACAAGCTCTAGGTCACTTACAACCCCCAAATAACTTTCTCCGTAACTTAATAACATACTCGAACTACAGAATTTAACCAGGCATAGCTGCATATGCTCATAACACCAACTACCCAGGAGACAGTAGCATTGCAAGTTCAAAGCCAGTTCAGACAGCATAGAGCGAGCTTGTTTTCAAAAGCAGAACATGAAAGGGGCCTGAGTATAAAATAGCTGCCTCGAGTGGAAAGGGACCTAGGCGCAAAAAAAAAAAAAAAAAAAAAAAAAAAAAAAAAAAAAAAAAAAGAAAAGAAAAAAAAAGTTTCAGAAACTTAGGAAATTGATAGTTACCTTATTGGCATTCTTGAGGTGATCATAATATACTTCTTCAATGGCTTGAAAGTATATCACTCCTTTTAATTTAGCCTCATGCTTGTCTGCAAAGATAGGTGTTAAGAGCTTTGTTATCACTGATGAACAGGAAAAGACACAAGTTCCTGAGTTATGATCCTTACTAAAATATTCACTTAGCATTTAAATGACCCCAGATGACCCAGGGTTAGTGCAGTAACCCAGGTGAGGCCACTAGACTCCAATGGATATGCCAAACCTATGGTCACACGGAGGACTCTGGTTAAACTCAATGGGCCAGGAGACAATGTGGGAAAGAGCTGGGTAGAGAAGAGAGAGGCCAACAGGCTCGGAGGAGATAAGAAAGGGTGAGTGCAGGAATGACCAGAATGTCTTTTATACATGTATGACACTGCCAAGGAACATGTCTAATGTTTTATTTATTTTCAATTAACTAACGAATTAATTAATTTTGAGACAGGGTCTCTACATAGCCATGGAGGTTCTAGAACTCACTATGTAGAGTAGGCTAGCCTCAAGTACGCAGGCCTGATGACAGACAGCTGTGAACAGGGCCGAACTGGCAGCACTGACCCAAGGCCATTCCGCTGCTCAGTCACTTCTGATGTGAATGCAAAATAGTCGGAGGAATCTCCTTCTTATCGGGTTTGGTATCAGGGTCCTGAATATGACAAAATATTGTATTGAAAATCAGTCACTGAAAGTTTCAGTTTAGCAACAGCCTTTACATGGGTTAGAGGGAGGGAGGTTTTGGAGAGCTGGTAGGGTCGCTGGACTGCACACTTAACTAATAGATGGTGAAATCAGGCTCACCAATGAGAGAAACATAGAGTAATGGAGACACTCTGTCCTCCAAGTCCTTTAATCTGTTCTATTGGAGCATTCTGAGTGAGGTTGTCTATAAAGACGAGTGTGCTACACTAATGTGTTTGTGTGTCGGATGATAAGTGTTTATGTCCATGGATGATAGACTGGATTTCTTATGAAGCACGCAGCTTTTCTATTGCACTGAAGGTTGCTACCCTGGAACTTTTTGAGAGACTGTGGATAAGAAAGCAGACCCTGGGGCTGGAGAGATGGCTCAGTGGTTAAGAGTACTGGCTGTTCTTTCAGAGGACCTTGGTTCAATTCCCCGAACCCATACTGGTGTGACACCACCCTTCCTTAGCAGCAGAAGGAACTTGGACTAGTCTAATGCTTATAACGGGCATGTTTCACATTTAGTGCACGTGTAAATAAGATGCTAATTCGCTTCTTTATTTTGTTGTTTGGAGCCGGGGTCTTTCACTGCGTAGCATAGCCCAGGTTAGCCTCAGACTTGCTGCTGTTCTGTTTTCACTCCTTGAGTGATGAGGCTATAGCTGTGTACCACTGTGCCTCACCCAAGAGGCATTAAGTGTTCCAGTTACACTGCGTATTCCAACATTCAGTAGTGTGTGTTTCCTGCGGTCAAGCATTTAAGAAACCCAAAGCCTGTCCAATACTTACTGAACGCTTGCTTATTCCCTAGCTTGCTGATGAGCTGTGCTCTCGACTCTTGAAAGATTAAGACTACCAACAACTAGTAACTAGGGCTACTTGGTTATGTGTAATTTAAATAGGTCATATGTCAAAAATACATTATTAATGGCTTTGTGGTTTAAAGGACAATAATTTAATGTAGAACTATGTTCTATTTAATACACATTTGAACTCTAGTTTATTTCAGAAAGAGAATGGATTAATTCACACTTTTAAAAGTCACATGATTGCTATTTGTAAGTGAAACTCATATCATATTTGACTATATAAATGTGAATATAAAATAATGTATGCCTACCAAGTTATCACTACCACTACTCATTTTATATATGAACCTCTTTCTTTATTTCTTTCTCTTTCTATTTCTTTTTCTTTTCTTTTTTTCTTTCTGAGATAGAGTCTAGGTTAGTAGCATACTGCTAGGTTCAGTAGCTTACTGCTAGGTTCAAACGATCCTCCTGCCTCAGCCTCTCAAATTTTCTAGGTTCAGATAATGAATTTCAATTTCCTTTTATTTTTAACAGATTTGAATATACCACGATTTTTTAAAAAAAATCATTTACCTGCATAGTAAGAAAATGTTCGCTTATTCCGGTCAAAAACAAACCAGCGTTTTTTCCACGTTTTAATTTTCCCACCCATTTTGATGAGGTATCCACGGCAGGTCTTCTCTGTGATTGACACATGAAAACAGGTGTCAATATTGTGGCCGGCAGTCTCCACATGACTCCGCAAGTCAAAGTCTTCCTTCCGGACAGGCAGATAGCGAGTCAGGGGACGAGCCTGGGAAAGCGCAAAACACATTTCGTCCATAGTGTATAGATGATAGCTGTTTTCTTGTGTTTTAACCTCCAGACTGCATTATGCTAGATGTAAGAAGAGAGTGTAGGGCAGAAGCTTAAGATGCCAAGTAATTTAGAAGGGAACACTTATCCTTTGGAGACTAAAGACCAGGTAGTTCTTAAGAAGGGTGCTACATTAGAGAAGGTGTGGCTAGAGGTGGGCCTGTTGATTTTACTCCCTGAAAAAGGCAGATGTGGGAATGAAAAGCCCTCCCAAATGTAACATCAAAGAAGGCAGCCAGTAAAGCGCACAGGGAATGAGGTATGCTGCCGCCCAGCTGCTTCTTGCAGACCAGGATTCTTTCTCCCCAGGAAATGGTCCTCTTCTCCCTTCACAACACAACGCTTCTCCTAAGGTAATCAATCTGGACACAGACTGATTAGACAGACACTGTTTGGTAGGTATCAGCCCCAAAAGATCCCCCAGAGGTTAAATATGCTATTTAAGGCAGAGATGCACGCTTTGAAAAGAGAGGGCAGAGTAACCTGAGGGGTAGAATTGATGCCAGACCTAATGTGGGGGAGCTGCGCAGAAGCCGAGGCCAAGGGGATGTGTGTGCATGTCCTGTTTTACTAATGACAAGGACCAAGGTTAACGATACCCAGGAAGCACAGACCACCATGGATGCTGCTTCCAAACTCTCTCTCTCTCTCTCTCTCTCTCTCTCTCTCTCTCTCTCTCCATCTCTGTTAAATAATTCCATGCTTTTGCCCTTAGGAAATGATCTAATCACATTGCTGGAGGAAAACCCTATAATCAAGACTAAAATAGAACTCTGCCCTTTGGTTTGGCTTCAGATATTAAGCATGCACCAGTGACCTTCACCACCAATCAGACTTTAGCAGAGGTCAGAGCATAATCCAATAAAAGGATCCATTTCAGTTTCCAGTTTTCCTCAGTATTCTGCCTTCATTGCAAGGCAGCTGCCGCAGGCTGACGAATGCCCCTCCACACATAACAGCTTTACAAACAGTGGCCAGTCACTGTCGGAAAAATGGTCAGCAACTAGAGACAGTGGGGCAAACAATACTCTGCCTTAGAGTCTACTGACGTTTATAAAACTGGTGTGAGCTTTCCATGAGGTAGGATTTTAATATCTTCATTCTCAGAAAACATGCATAATATAAACAGTTATAATGGAAAATATAGGGATTCAAATCTATGATGACCAAGAAAGAAAGCTAAACCAGATAAATGGTTTTCCTTAATTCAGTTGAGTTCAGTTATTGAAGGAACATATATTATAGACTGGTGTGAGAATGGGGACATATGCGGTTAGAAAAAGGGAAAAAATATTACCACTATCCTAAGAAACTGGGTTGGTATTATTTAAATTTATCCTGTTTTGGAAAGTTCCCATTTAGACATTGCCTCCTTCCTCCCTCATTGAAGTTCTTAGTTTGGAGTGCGTGCGTGTGTGTGTGTGTGTGTGTGTGTGTATGCGCGCACATATTCATATATACAGAGTATAGATGATAATTTGAAATACATATATGTATATATACATATATAATGATATGTATATATGTATACATATATAATAATGTATGTATATATTACAAACTATGCATATATGTGTGTATATATTCTAAACTATCTATTATCTCTCAATACAAATAGTTTTAAAAAACACTTTAATTAGACATTTTTACCTTTAAGTGTGTGTGTGTGTATGCACACATATTCATATATACAGAGTATAGATGATAATTTGAAATACATATATATATAATGATGTATATATATGTATACATATATAACAATGTATGTATATATTACAAACTATACATATATGTGTGTATATATTCTAAACTATCTATTATCTCTCAATACAAATAGTTTTAAAAAACACTTTAGACATTTTTACCTTTAAGTGTGTGTGTGTGTGTGTGTTTGTGTGTGTGTAAATGTGTAGTTGAGTGCAGTACCAGAAAAATCCAGAAAAGGCATTGGGTTATGTGGAGCTGGAGTTATAGGTGAGGGCAGTTGAAAGTTTCCAGATCTGAGTTTTGTCTGGGAACAGAATTCCAGTACTCCGGAAGAGCAGCAAGTGTCTTAACTGGCCCCCTGTGTGTGTTTTCAATGACCATTGCAATGCCTCTTTCAAAGCTAGACAAAACATATTAATTCTCCCAGAGAATGGACAGAAATCTCTATTTCTCTCTAGCATTTAGGGAGAACATATGAATCACACGAGAGTGGAGCAAAGTTCTGCTATTGCTAGGGTAGTTCTACGGCAGAGTTTTCTTAGAAGGTCTAAAATGATCACATTTTTTTCTTAACCATTCTGCCAAACACCAGATATTGCAGGACAGAATTAGAGTCTTCTACAAAATGACCACCAGGGGGCAACATACACTTATGTATCCACACTGATGGACCAACCTGTGCCCTCTGTTTCTCTCTTATTTTGACTTCTTTTTCTATTAACTTCTGCCTCTGGCTGGTTTCTTCTTGCAGTCGCTTTTCCAGGATTTCCCGGCGTCGTTTTTCTTCTTCCAGAGCTCGTTTTTTGGCTTCCATTTCCCGTTCCTAATTATCATTATACAGAACAATACTTATTTTATTTAAATTGTGGCAATTATACTTGAAGGGATTAAGAAATAAACACTCAAATTCTCATTAAACAAATTCCATCTTGTATTCTGGCTTTCTTACAATATACAGCCTGACCTAACACAAACAGTTATCACCTCTGCAGAGCTCCCAACGTCATCTTATGCTATTAGGTAATCAACCAACAAGCAAATATTAGTCTTCAGTGAAAATTTGCCTTGTGACTACATCCAGTTTTGTTCGTCCTTCTGAAAATGTCATGCAGCACTAGCCATAATGCTTCTGGGAGGCTCTGCTGGGTGAAGGCCACCGGTCCCTCAACTCCTTTACTGCAGTGCAGCTTCCTGGCTGAAGGCCACAGAGGAAGTTTTGTAGGAAGTTGGAAAAGGAAAGGAGGCGCCCTCAGAGCAGGATGCAAAGGCTTTGCGTTGGGGGTGGGGAGGAGAGTCCCAAGGAAGTTCTTCTGATTCTGACCTGAAATAGTCACAATACCTTGGGGGTTTTGGATATCACAATACCATGCCAGCATGAGTTGGGAAGGAGAATGCATAAACAAATATCATTCTTCCCTATTCCTTCAAAAAAAAAAACCCGATTGGCCATCACAGGGGGAGGAGATGCAGTAGAGAGCAGAGCCCAGTGTGTGAAACACAGGCTTGAAGTTTCAAGGCACAGAAGTTCAACTAGAGGCCTTGTGGCCAACTTTTTAGCACCTTTTCTTTAGCACCTTTCCTGGAAAAGGAAAGGAGGCAGAGCAGCTCCCAAGGCCACAGCACCCAGTAAGGGCCCTGAAAGAAGGCTGCTGCAAGGGGAGGGCTCCGTGCCACCACCGTCCGTCCATCCAGAACTCCTGCCAGGAGCTGACCGCCTTACCCTGGACTCAAGCAGCCGCGTCTTCTCCGCGTGAGCCTGTTTCAAGAGTCTCTCCATTTCTTCTATTCTGGCAATATTGGATGTGCTGGCACTGAAGCAAACAGAAAGCCTTTTAAGAATATGTGCTGAGGGAGAGGGATTCGGGGAGGATGAATGGGATCAAAATATGCTGTGTGCATGTGTGAAATTGTCAAAGAATTAATAAAAAATATATTAAAAAATCACACCATTCACCTGATCAGATGCACATACCAAGTGACAAGTCACAATCAAATCACACACACACACACACACACACACACACACACACATACACACTTGCACTAGGCATACACATACATGCAGATATCTACACACAGAACAAACTCACCATCACCTGGCTTGTCACATTATGTATAATTTATATGTTTTTTTGATTTTATTATTTATTGTTTTTCTTTGTTTACTTGTCTTTCGTTCTTATCTTTGTCAAGTATGTATTTGTACATATTTATGGTGTATGATGGGATACTGTGATACGCATACTGTAAAATGATTACCCAAGCTCGTTAACATGCCCATCACTGCAGACAGTTTTCAGTTGTGTGTGTGTTTGGTGAGCCACATCAGTCCCTTGGATCTCTATATGACAATATTACTGTGGAGTTGTCATCCCAGGTAAGTCATTGTGCACAGACACCATTATTGCCCATAGCTGTTTGACCTAGGACTGATCTTACAGTGCTAACTGCTGTGGTAACGACTGCTCAGGGTCAGATATCACTAAGCATTTATTCTCATTGTCAAAAATTGAACAAAAAGTAGAGTATGAAGTGAAAAAGAGATACTTCTGGCTTAGAAATATGGTTCAGTGGTTAAGAGCACTGACTGTTCTTCCAGAGGTCCTGAGTTCAATTCCCAGCAACCACATGGTGGCTCACAACCTTCTGTAGTGGGATCTGATGCCCTCTTCTGGTGTGTCTGAAGAGAGCAATGGTATACTCATATACTTAAAATAAATAAATAAATCTAAAAAACATAATACTATATATAATTAATAAAAAGAATTTTACTCTGTGCCACTACCTTAAAAAGCGCATTTTATGGACTAGAGGGATGGTTCAGTGGTGATGTGCATCTTTTTCCTCTCCAGAGGACCTGGGTTCAATTTCCAGTACCCATGAGAGACCTGTCTGTAACTGTAACTAACTGTGTGTACACCTGCCAGTGAATCTAGCGGAGCTCATGCTCTCTTCAGGAACCACACAGTGCAGACAAGCAGGCAGGCAAAACACTCATTCCCATAAAATAGAATAAGTAAATCTAAAGAGAAGACTTTTTAAAAGCATATTAATACTAACATAAACCTGTATGCCTTCTCATTCTATAAATTACCATGATGAAGCCCAGATACATAGGAAACATGGGGTTTGGAACGTGTGCTGTGAAGAAGTGCCTTCCTCAGGACTGTCTTGAAACTAGTCCAGAGAACTAAAGAATTAAACAAGAACTAAAACAATTTTTTGGTTGTTGTTGTTTTGCTGTGCTGAAGTCTTTTTTAAACTATCCATTAAAGTATCCCCAAATTATAAGTCTATTAAGTAAGTAATTCCATCCTGAAATTCTAGTGGCACAAACTTGGCTTTGTGGTTTATTATGTCACAAGAAGCCATTCGTAGAGCGATGGAATTACTAAGTCGTTGGCGCATTCGCCTTTGCTTTTTTGTTGAAACATCATTTTTAGGACAACCAGAGAATGACTGGAGCTGGCAGTGGTTTCGCTCTTTCAGCATCCTTGTTTACACTGTTGCTAAATACAAGGGTCAAAAAAAAAGTCTTGGATGCACAGAAATGAAAGGGGTTCGGAGGTAGTTGGCTGGATAAAAGATTAATGGAGGGCTAGAGAGATTGCTCAGCGGTTAACAGCACTGGCTGCTCTTTCAGAGGTCCTGAATTCAATCCCCAGTAATCGCATGGTGGTTCACAACCATCTGTAATGGAATCTGATGCCCTCTTCTGATATGCATGAAGAGAGGAACAGTGTATACATAACATAAATAAATAAATCTTAAAAAAACAGAAAAGAGTAATGGAGTAAATATGATCAAAATACGTCACATATACATGCATAAAATCATACGCACATCTATATAAACACACATATAAACAATATATATATAGATGTATATGTATATCTGTATCTATATATAGTCAGAGAATACATTTTAAAACATTTGGCTCTAATTGGAAAAAATATGTCTTACGTCTTAGAAAACAAAGGCAAAATCTACAAAATTCTCATTCTGAACTCCCTTGTGCGAGAATATTCTGGAAGCCACTTATAAAGGCTCCTGTTTTCACTCTTGCCTTTTTACTGAATTCCAAAACCCCAACTCTGTGCTCATACTGTGAGAAATGCTAAGCCCTAACTTTATCATCCTGGAATGTTGAAAGAGGAGGGACAGATGTGGCTGGAGCCACAGTGCTGGATCTGGCTTCCATGTTACCCAGTAGATGGTCGGGCATTTGTGGTCAAGGCTTCAGCAAAGGGTAACTACCACCGCTAATTCCTAATGTAGATGTGCATACTTCTGAGTTCATACCACTGCTTTTGCTTGTCTCAAGTGTGAGTGGCTAAATCCTTGCACAAATTTTAATATACGGAATGCTTTCTCTCTACCAAAGTAAAAGGGCCAAAAGAGCTTTTGAAATCCTATGTTTTTAAAAACTATTGCCTTGTTAATAATGATTAAAAAAGCGGAAATGGAACTTGGGGTTTACCAATAGAGGTAGGTAACTTGAGGTTTGAAGCACAGTGTAAATCAGAAAGCACGCATAAAAACATGAAGTGAGAAAATCGATCTTATCATGTATGGCCAGCAAGAAACATATGATGAAAGGATATGACTTCCCAGGGCCCCCATGATCCCCAGCCCCCTTCTGCATTATAGATTTTATATCAGAAATGTGGGGTTATAATATACATCATGTTTCAAACTGATGAGTTGATGTTTGAAACCAGGAGGTGGCTCTCACCAAGTCTTACCTAGATATGTTGTCTGGGGAACAGGCAGAGATGCTGGTCTCCATGCTATCAGAGCTGTCTAGGCTCAACGTGTCATAGGCCTGGTCCTTGTAGCTTCGATCTGGGTAATGGAAACTATTCAAGTAGACGTTTGACTCAGATGCTGTGCGGCTGTAAAATTCAGGTTTCTGTCTTTGCCCTTCACTCATCTGTTGGTGATTATAGCCTAAGGAGAAAGCCATAAATATGTAAATATGTCTCGTTTATCAAGCTCAGAATCTCACAAATCTACTGACTCAAGCCAGCAATGAGAAACATCTGCGCATGGAATCTGGACACTGGTCTAACATATTCTGAGGTCGGGACGATCAAAGAAACAATGTCGTGCCCAGTGTGAGCAAGACTTTGAAAGAAGGGGTCATGTGAGGGATTCTAATTGTCAGTGGGATCACTTGGCACCTCTTAAATCTCGTCCTTACAACTCAGCATAGTTGAGAGTATTACGTCAGCACACTAAAAGACACACAGGCACACACATACTCCCCAGAAACTAGAAACACAATTAAAGGCTCTGACTCCTCTAGAAATAGGTTTAAGTGAAGGCAATATGATGCCCAGCACAATGCCAGTGTTACAGGGCAGTCGCCTCCCAACAACACTCAGATTTCAGGAGCATTCACAAAACAGGAAGTGGGTTTGGCAGAGGTAGGGGTTGAGAAATATGTATTTCATAGGGTCTATGATGGTTTAATTTGGTTCAGACGCAACCTGAGTTATCTTTTTAATAGTCTTTGTCTCTGGCTTGTGCACTGTCTTTCTCCTCCTCCAATGCCTCTTGTCTGCCAATTACTTATTTAAAATATTCAGGGTCAACAATCCTTCCCCATTGCTAGGCCCCTTCTCCTGGCCATGGTGCGGTCTTTTCCTTTCCCACATCAGCAGTCAGCCCTTGGCTAGCTATTTGAAAGTGTGGGTATCAATAGCATCGAAAGCACCGTAAATGAAAAGTGCTTTCTTCTCCTTGTACTCTGACGGTTGGTGTATGACGTCATCGCTGTCACCGCCTTACCCTGTGTTATTGCTCTAGCTACCTTTGAGCATTAAAAACCGTACTGTCTTCTTTTCAGTTCTCTCTCCTATGGACATAGGAAGCAGGGATGAAAGTGAATAAGCCCAAGTTCATCAGAATGATTCTCCATAGTTTACAATCTTTTTTTCCTGATAAGAGAAAAATCTACTTTCCCTTAACCCGGAGAAGTTAATCACAGAGCTATCAAAAGTTGACAAGCAGACCACTCCAATAGGTCATCTTTTCTTCGGAGATATCTTCCAATAATGACTTTAATTAAGGAAAAAGAATGGTCTAAAGGAGACAAAAACAAAACCCTCAAACCAATCAGCTTCCACAGCTGCTGACTTAGCATTTATTTAGGAACGGGAGCCTCATCCGCAGTGTCCAGCCAAGCAGCCCACACAAAGGCTCAAGAAAATGGTGAGCAGCAGGCATATCGTCAGGCCCTTTGAATTTTGTGTGGTTTGGGAATTGGGAAAATGTGCTATTCAGACTAATGGATCTCCAGGAAAATGTGCTCCCCTCACACAACTGCCAGTAGAGGTGACAGATACGCATGTGATAAAGCCACCGATCCTGGAACTAGGGAAAGGTGCAAAGCACAGAGGCACGCCGTGAGACCAGACAGAACAGCCTTTCCAGCAGGGATCTGTGCACACAGTGTCACACAAAGCCAGGCAGTCCAAGGGTGCAGTTTGTGTCACTTTGAAAAGAAAGGCAAGAACGCCATCACTCAGGTATTTACCCTTTACATTTGTGCTTTCTGAATTATTAATTGCCCCTTTTATATCATTTCCAGATATTCCTTAGGAAAGGAAGGGAAAATGACAAGAGAAATTATTTGAAAAGGCTACACACAATTACTTCCTTATGACTCTTGACAGTGCTGAAGGACGGAAAGCTATGACACTGGGTATCAGCTATACATAAGACATGTCCTCACCCAACATGAAACAAAACAAAACAGAGCAAAACAAACAAACAAACAAACAAACAAAAAACCCTTGAAAGACATCTGTGTAATTGAGAGAATGTATCTGTGTAACATACGAGAATTACAGCCCAGGCTGTGATTTGATTCCTACCCCAAGCCCTCTTCTCCCCTCATCCAAGGGGCTTTCTTCAGTGAGGAAGAGGTAGTCCCCAGGGAGAGGAAGCAGCACCTTCTAGGGACAGCAAGAAGAAAAGCTCACGCTCTAAACACAACTAGATAGCTTGCTTCTCCAATCTTCCAGAGTTCTGGGGTTTGGTTTGTTTTCTTCAGAAATATCACAGACTAGGAAGATAAATTTATAGCTTCTGGTGGGAGAGTTGGGAAACTAACAAAGCTCCAAGTTTTCAGACATGCGTACAAGGAACAGCTACTCCACGGTGTGAACTGCCCTGTGCCTTGTGGACCTCAGCTCCCCAGACCAAGTCAAGATTTGCCAGCTTTGC
This sequence comes from Apodemus sylvaticus, assembly GCF_947179515.1. Taxonomy (NCBI): domain Eukaryota; kingdom Metazoa; phylum Chordata; class Mammalia; order Rodentia; family Muridae; genus Apodemus; species Apodemus sylvaticus. The sequence continues at coordinate 54,364,852 of NC_067486.1, read as the reverse complement.
TCTGCATCAAGGGCCTCTCTAGGTCATCCCAAAATCAGAATAAGGACTTTAAACGTTTTCAGCATCTTAAAAGGCAACCCCCAGGGACTGTGTGCCCGGTTCCAATGCAGCATTTTCCTTTCCAATGTGAACAAGACATTCACCTCATTGAGCTGTTCAGCGCTGCCAACTGGCAAGAGTTGTCTGTTACGAATGTCAACCTGACATGGCTTTTTTTTTTTTTTTGGTCAAACAAGTTAAAAAAGGAATTCTCCTTTGGTTATAAATAAGGGCATATGGTGGTGTGCGACTGTAATCCAGGCACTCAAGAAGCTGAAGCAGGAGGATTGTTGTGAGTTTCAAGTCAACCTGGGATGCACAATAAGACTCCCTTTTTTTTAAAGATAAAGGAAATAAATGAGTCAATAAACAAGGGCACAGATCTCTCCCTTGTAATCTCAGAATTGCACCTGAGTAAACTGGTTTGGGGATTCGAGCTCAGATCTGTCCATCCAAAGTACTTCCTATAGAGGAAAGGCCATCGCAGAATAGAGCTTAAGAGAATGTGGACGGAAGTCTTAGAAACTGCTGAGTAAAAACACACAGTGAGCAGCCTCAAAGTAGAAGCCTGAGCTTCACTCTGCGGGGCTCTGGGAGGGGGACACGGGTGTCCTGTTCACTGCAGACCCTGGCTTAGTTACCGTGAAGACATGACAAAACTGTCACTGAGTAAATTCACTGTTTGTCTATTAACACCAACTCCCAGAATGGTCAAATGATGCAGAAATGAGTCTATTTTGGGGGGAGTGGGACCAAAGAACTAACTTGGGAAACTCAAGAAATTCTCAACCCAAATCCACTTGGTTTTGTTATTTTTTAATTATGTAGCAAGAGCAACGTTCAGTGGACTGAAAAGAGCTGACATAAGAGAAATAGATGCTCCCGAAAGCACCGTGTGGAGGAGCAGTTCTCAGTCTAGAGAGCAAGACCCCATCTGGGCTTCTTTCCCGGCATAGAATATACCAGGAAACAAGCAAGTCAGCCCTCTTCCTCGCCCAGGAAAGCTTTAGAATGGAGTACAACTCCCAGTAATTTTTCCAAATTTTAATGCCCCAAGTTATTGGTGCCCCAATTAACTTCTCTTGTTAATTGACCACATGAGATATGCAGTTTCCCCAACATATTTCACATATATATTATATATCTTTAAGGGTAATCTGTGCCTTAATATGAAAGGTAGGATGATTTAAGATTATAATTAGAGCTTAAGATAAAACGAATTGAGACTGATAATGCACTCGTCACAGCTCACCTGCTGAAGAAGTCATTCTTCCTAAGGACAGTCCACAGCCAGAAGGACAGGTAAGTGAAGGGAAAGGGGAGAAAGGCAGAGAAAGGGGAAAGGTAAAAGGTCAGAAAGGTTGACATGGGGATGAGAAAGCATCCGCCCCACATGCTCTCTTTGACATGTTAGTAAGAACACCAGATAAACATGAATGACGTCACACTTTACATTCGATCTAAATTTAGAAAGAAAAGCTAAAGAGTTTTTTAAGAGATTCACAATACATGCATAGATAGAAAAAAAGGTTTATTATAAAAGAAAAGAAAAAAATACCTTACACCAATATTGGTCAAACAGAAAGCAGTAATGATAATACTAATAAAAAATATATCTATAAAATCATTGTTTTAATTCAAGTGGCAGTATCAAACAGTATTTAAGAACTGGGGATAGTATTTCCTATTCAAGAGGCTGGAGAGGTTGCTCAGTGGCTAAGAACACTGGCTGTTCTTTCACAGGACCTGGGTTCGATTCCTAAACCCCACATGACAGTTCACAACCTTCTGTAACTTCAGATCCAGGAGGTATAACCCCCTCCCCTGGTCTCCTTGGATACCAGGCATGCGCGTGGTGCACAAGAATACATGCAGGCAAAATGCTCATACACATGAACACAATTAGATGCACAGCCCGTGAAACTTTATAACAAGTTCTTTCTCATGCTATGTGTGGCTACGTAAGCACAGCAATAGCCTTCTTATGTATTCAAGGCAGGTGTTTATAACTTTTCCTAACGCTCCAAAGACTTTCTTACCAAATGAGCATACGTGTAATGAGTTCATTGGAGTTTCCTAAGTCATCCTAGTCTGTCGTGTGCTTTATTTATGTCCGTTAGCCTTATAAAGAGAAACATCCTGCTGTGCTCTGAGCCTGCATGCTCTGCCCACATCTTTCTTTCCATGGCTCCTGAGCCCACAAATCAACACTGTTGCAGTCCCTGTGTTTCCTGCATGGTCTGAACTTGTTATAAAAGTCCAAACACGAAGAGCCATGCGGCTGCCTTTGAAGGAACAGCAGCTGCCACGGGCATTGTGTTTCTTAACAACAACAAAAAAAAAATGTACAGCATTTTTTCCCCTCTTTTTGATAGAAGGAGCAATCCAACTAAAAATACACCATTGTAGACTTTAAAATCAGAACAGGTCATAAAAATGACCTTTAGATATTTGTTGGAAACAAAAACACACCACACGGGAAGGCTGCCATACCTTTCTTGGACTTTCCTGCATTAAATAAACAAAAAGGATAAAGATTTCATTCCTTCTAAAATTTACAAAAGGCAGTTGACAAGCTGTATAAAAGAAGCCATGACCACTGCAACTTCCGGAGCCCAGGTCCTCCGCTCTTGCTTTTGGACCCAGCTCCTTTCAGTATTCTGTGGCTCCCAGTGTCCGTGCTATGGAAACAGTGCTGACTGAAGAAGGCTCATAATACTTACACCATCATCCTTGACGTTTCCATTATGAATAGCAGCAAAAAAATGGTGCACTTTAGTTAATCGTGTACAGATAAGGTAAATGAGGAAAACTACTACATTTGACATAATGAAAATGTACTAGATATAAACTTGCCCAGACTGCAATTTTCATCACATTTGCTATTTTAATGGCATCAACAAGTGCTGCTGAAACAATTCTAAACGAATACATGGTTCACTCTTTCTGGTCTCTGTGAGACGCCCATATGGGCTCTGTGTAACCTGCCAATACTACCATCTGCTGTGGCTTAAAGAAATATCATCCCTGGCCATTTCTCCTCTGGGGAGGGGAGCAGGTTGAGTTCACAGAACACAGCTCTTAGATCGGCACATGGAATAGTTTTGTTTCTTCAGAGCCCTTAAGTAAATAAGGGCATTACTTAAGTTCAACAAAGCCTGAAGCTACAGTCTTCTTAGGGCACAAAAGCCATGCCAATGGAGAATAAGAACACAAAGATAAACTTATAGACTTCTCAGAGTCCACATCCATAATATGACCTCAGAGATTTGGCTTAGGTTCATTTTAGAAAACCAACTGGAGGTTTCCCATTATTTAAAAGGAATGCAGATTAGAAAAATAATCCAGAGGCTCCCCAGTCTCATCTTCTCTCAAGAACCCCACTGCACGGTACTGTTAGCAACTCTCAGTCTCATAGATGTGCGCATTTGGTACAAAGCTTAACTCTCCTTGCTCTCTGGCTTAAGAAAATGCTTTAGTTACTGGGAATAACCCTTTGGGATCCCTCTTTCCTTTCTTCAATGTCCCACCTTTCCTTAAATCACTGTAATACAGAAATTTCATCAGTATTCAGGATGGAAAGTTCATAAATATGCAGGAAGGACTCAGTTGCACAGCCAATCCAAGTTTGGATGCCTTCCAGTGGAGAGGACTATACATTTTAAAGGACAGCCTACTAATATTACCAACAAATGGTTTAAGAGAAAATAGAATTGACCTTCAAGTTAACAGAAATAAGTGACAGCCAAAATAGACTCCTATGCTTATTGTAGCTACTAAAAAATATTTTTATCTTCTTAAGACATTATAATAAACAAAGCAGCGAAGTCTAATCAAATATGTTTTATTTAAATATTACAAATACACACCTCAAATGAATGAGAGTTAACCTGTGTTAACTCTCTTTGTTATCTAGATCAGGCTAGCCTTGAACTCTCGAACCTTCGTGCCTTCTCTCCCCCTTCCTAAACACAGAGCCTATATCACATTGCCTGGCTTTATTAACTCATTTTTTTAAGGAGACAATGTCTCCTTGTGCAATTTGCGCTGACCTCAAATTTGTGATCCTCCTGCTTCCCTCCTCCTCTTGAATGTTAAAAATATAGCTGTTTATTACACATAAAAAAGAAAATCAATGTCTGCTCCATGTCTGATTCCTTAAATCACTTGCAATAATGATTTGAAAACCTCAATTTCATCCCAGTAATTTAATTGTCACACACAGATTGTCAACATAGACATACATTCGTATGCACATATAGTGTGTGTACATATGTATGTATACATACATGCATATGTAGATACATATACATATTTGTATACACACAGTGATTATACCCTAGTACTTTAAGCAGGGAGGACTATCAATCATAATTCAATTTTAATTCACAAAAGAGCAAGATTTCAATCTATCAATTCATGAATGCATTTGATGGTCAAATGTCTATCAGCCTTTCCCTTTACATCTCGGACAGAACTCCATTAATAAAATGTGTTCAACATTTTATTAAAATCATCTGTTATGTGTCTCCATCTTTCCTCACTAGGCTGCAAGAATTTCAAAGTTAAAGAATATGTCATTCATTTGCCTTCTTGGTATAAATCTGCTGAAAAGTTATTTAAAGCCCATCAAAGTTGTTGATGTAAACTACTGTACTAACAATAGAAACTTTATTTCCATAGAGCTTTGCTTCTGGAATGACATTGTAGTAACTTCTTTCAGTCTCCATTAAAGACCATTTTATAACTATTATATATGTGATAGGTTCTTTCAAAGGAAACATACCAAGAGTCAAGGTCCACTTGAAACCTAAACACATTGCAGAGGAGCTCAAGCTTACAATCAACAGTTTCAAGGAAATTTTCTCCTGGGCCCATTAACTGTGTCAATTCATAGACTCCACTCAGGAGTCACTTAATATAGTGCTCTGGCCACAGGAAAATCTAGTGATCTTGGCCAAGTGCCCTGGAAATTTCTCAGCATCTCTATGGTCTCTCTTTGCTTTCTATCAATCACATAGGAAGGTTAGTAATTCTCTCAAGGCCTTTTGACTGAATTTATAAAGTGTAACAGGCATGTTTGCAAGGTACCAGTGATCTGTGCAAACAGGGGAGTGGTGTTACCTTGGTACAAGAATGATGTCTCACATGGCCTTCCCCACAGGAAACATACATAATAGTAAAATTTAGGACCTGGGTTGATTTTCCCTTAATGCTGACAACGTTGTTCTCACCGCTTCTCACTGGGGAATCCCCATGCATAATAGAAGACCATGATACCCATGACACGAGAGATTAAAGGCTACGTACCTCTGAGCATCCTCCGAGACTCGGAGTCCTTGGTCATGGTCGCCAGCGAGTGAGGGAGCACACTGCCACAGCTATTGCTCTGCCCCAGAGGGAGGTGAGCCTGAGAGACCAGGAGGAAATATTTCAGACAAGGTCAACTGCATATCAAATGGTATTCGACAACACAGTCATACTCCTATTTTCAAAGTTCCTATCTAAGGACAAAGGGTAGAGACAACTGGTCTTATGTCCCATTTCTTTTTGACGCTAAGCGGCATAAGCTAGTTACTCACCGTCTCTCTCAAGAAGCTCTACTGCAATCTCAGTATTGCAGCACTTCCTCTGAGAGTAACAGTTCCAAAAGACAAGATAGGTGGAAAAGACACTGTCCACAGTCTTGTGAGAGTGACGGGAAGCTCCCCATGCATAAGGTGCGGAGGGCAGGTGCACAAACAGGAATGCATGCACACCATGCAAAAACACAGGGGCGAGCTACGCATGCCCAAATGCTCCAGTTGCTCTCTAACCCTAGCTATGCTGAAACCCAGTAGGATCCAATCTTTTAGAGTGTGCTTCATTCTTTTGCTTATTCACTTTTTTAGATAAAGTCTTGCTATGTAGACTTGAAACTCATACTGACTGTCCTCTTTCAGCCTCCCAAGGCTGGGATTACAGATGTGCACCAGCACAACAAGCTCATTTATATGTATGTATGTATATATATATATATATATATATATATATATATATATATACACATATATATATATGTATATATATATATCTTTGTATCTTTTGTGTAAATCAAGTCCACTTAAACATCAACTTGTAAAACAGATTATAATATAGCTACTCTAGTTTTGCAGAAGAGAAGGGCCTAAAGTAGTGTAACTCACAAAAAACTTTCCTTCCAATTCTCCACCCCCATTTCTACAACAACCCCCTTAGCACACCAGCAGAGGGCACCCATCTTAGGTCACTGGGGTTCATTTTCTGACTCCTCCAGTTTCTGGTTGAGAGATCTTGGGTTGTCCCTTAACTTCCTCAGCTTCAGTTTATCCATGTGTTTATCCAGCTACAGTAGTGATGTGTAAGTAAGTACATTTATTCCATAGCATTGGTAGGTTCACATAAAGGGCTAAACCTGGCGTCATGCATGTAAACACCACCTAGTAACTGTTTAGTGCTGTTATTTCTAGAGCTCAGATGCTCTGTTCTGTGTAATCTCTAAATATGGGGACAGCCAGAGGGCACCTGTCATGAGTGGAGAGTATCCACCACTTCTACTGTGATGGCAGAAAATACATTCTTCAGCCCAGAATGTGTAATTCCAAATATCCTCTGATAGGGACAGAAGAAGCAACTGAGTCAGGATATCTATCCAACAAACAAATGCAACAGCCTAGCATTCAGTATCTTTTCATTTCAAAGGCTTTACTTTTCTTGGTGACTATAAGGAGATGTTGTTCCGTAAAGAGAAGGCCATGGCTCTTCTGAGTCCTACCTTCGGGGTGCTGCTCCTCCCCATTGTGGCACTGCTGAAGTGTGGGGACAGGGAAGGGGTGGTTTTCTTTCGAGGCAAAGTGTCACTCAGGTAGAGGCCTTCTTTGTGCTGCTTTTTCCTTTCTTCCAGGCTTCTAAAGTGCTTTACATGCAAATGCAAAGTGGAACAGCAAAACTTGACTGACCAACGCGTCACCGCCACAAGGAAGAAGCAATGCACCCACCATGGATGTTTGGAAGCTGAGTTTTGACATTTCCTCTACGCTAAAAGTTCATCTTGGTATTCACTTTCAGATCACAGCTGGCGTGTGATGTGACTAGACAATGTCCATTATTTATTTCTGCCCTGTAATATTTTTCTTTAAGGAATTCACCTCTCTTTCTCCTATAATGTTGCTTAAAAATTGCCACACCGCTAGTCTTTGCTGTGATGGTCCCACAGTATGACTGTATGAACAGCAAGTGGCCAGAGCAAGCCAGGAATTCCCTGCTCTCTATGTCTAAGTGTTCTGTCTGGTGGCACAGACCCCAGTGAGGGAGACAAGAAGTAGGAAGTGAAAGATGAGGAAGAGAACAGGCAATAACAGGAAAGTTGTAAAATAGTACCCCATATATCATTAAACATTCCAGACCCATATTAGGTTTTCATGAACACTACCCCTCTAGGTTTCTTCCATTTTAAAAGCTCATGGCTGAAGAGATCCCACAGTAATCTCTCGCAGTTAAATGCTCCAGTAGGCTACATCTTTTTCCCCCATTGAGATTTCTAAGACAAGATTTTTGCCATCTTAAAATGTCCAAATACTGTTTGGCTTCTCTAAAGTCAAGATGTCTTTAACAGCAAAATGATTTCATAATAAAGTCTCCCTCGGTTAGACAGCTTTAATGCTAATTTCGGGCTTTTGAAAAATATAAAAACTAAAGTATGCTAGGGATGGCACATGTTTGCACCCTAACTTTAGAATGGTATAATTCCAGTGGCTAGTGTTTATCGGGGGCTTTCGATTTGTGGGGTTTGATAATCCACACTCATGATTTCATTCACATCTTATAATAATCCTGTGAGATTGGTATTCTCTTTCTCTCTTTTACAGAGGAGGATTCTGGGGTACAGAGACATTCAGTAAGCTTGCAAGGTCCCACAGCTAGAAGGTGGTAGAGCTGGAACTCATGGCCAGGAAATCCACATCCCCATACTATAACCTCACAGTTTGGATGGTTAGCTCCTGATTTCAGTTAGAAAAGGCATCAGAATACTTCTTAGTTTTCACTGTGACTAGATGGCATGAGTTCCTAAACTTTGATTTTCAGAATTCAATAAACTAAGTAACAAATACCATTGAAAATTGTTAATACTGGGCATAAAGCAACAGGTTTGAAAACAGGTTGTTTCGGCATCAAGGGTGTTGTCTGTGATGAATGAAGCTGCTAATGAGATTCACATCATCACCTTAAAATGAAAGGTATGAAATGCTCACATTCTCCAAGGTCAACTGTGGTCTACATCAGCTATTTGATTCAGCGCTTTCCTAGGTTCCTTTGCTAGGTGGCAGTAGTAGGAGACACTGCCATTTTATAAAGTCTAAGATGGAGATCACTCCTCTCCACAGGATCAGTAAAAGGATGAAGGGAGACTTGTAAAGTCCTTAGCAACTTCAAGCATGGCCCTGGAATGACATCTAGTATTATGGGGTCAACAATGTAGAATACACTGTGTTGTCATCCCAACTTTTTTTTTTGATTTTTTTTTTGGACAGTGTATTGAGAAAGATGTGAGACATGCCATACTATTTTGTTGAATGGGAGCTGAAAAGCATGAAGATATAAACTATATCAAAGCTTTATTAATCCTAGCACCCTTAGGCCACACTAATAGCCTTAAGAATAAAGCAAGCATGAAAAATGCTTTGCGACTTGCCCTTCTTCTTTTTTTTTTTTAAATCAGCTTTAGAAAGGATGAAGAGATGCTACATAAGTGACCCTGAGACCCCCGTGCTCTGTCTGCCTTTCTAGTTACCTGTTGCTCCTGAGGCTGCTGCCTTCTGTGTTTCTTAGCTGGTAGAGGAGGAGGTGTATCATTTAGAGGGAAAGGATCGACAGACGTAGCCATGACTTCAGACCAAGCGGTTGATGAAGGTTCAGTGACAGAAGGAGAGAGTGTGGAAGGAGACATAAATCCAGAATAGACAGCCGACCGGTGCTTTAGAGGGGAGAGAAAGGCACACACACATCCATATGAGATGAGAGGATGAGCGACACAGGGGCAGGAGATCCACACTCTGATTGCTCTGACTTATTATGTGTTAACTATGAGGTGCCCAATGTGGGGCACTACCTTTCCATTTAGCCTCTGGTTAAGACTCAACACAGCGAGCAATGTGGTCAGTAGAAGAGACTTAGACTTCACATCACTGGCTATGCCCAAGAATGCTTAAAAAAAAAAAAGATAACAATAAGAGCATAATTCTATACTGCCAAGCAAAATAAACAACAAAGTTCATCTGAGAAGTTGATTTAAACCAATGAGATTGAATCTAAGAAAACTAGGTTTCGTTAGAATGCTAAGACATTGGCCTAATTTGTTGGCAGTTAGGTCTAGTCCTCCACCATCACCACACATGTCATGGTTTCTAAGACTGATTTTTGTGTAGAACAACTCTCCCCTCCCCCACACCAGTCTGGTCTAATTCATCAACTCAGCATCATTCTGGCCCTCCGGAAGACGCATTCTGCTCATTTTCAGTGAACCGTGGGTTAATGTCTGACATGAGGAACAGCAGTGAATGAATGAAACACATGCCCACACACCTCTGAACTCTGGGGCTGGCTCACCGGCACAGCCGAGGCAGGCTCGGTGACAGCAGCGTCAGCATCAGCAGGGAACTGAGTGGAAGGGGATAGATTCGTGGAATTGCCACATGACTCATTAATCTCATTTACACTGATATAGCCCTAAAGGGAGGAATTCAGAAGTTAAACACGAAGAAAGCAAAAGCCAAGGCATGCGAGAGTATTAATGCTCCCGGTACAATGAGTTAGCTGAGCGCAGCACAGCCAGATACCTGGGCGCTACTCGATGTCTCATTAAGTGACTGGTAAGCAATGAAAATGGATTTGCAGTGCTCAATCTTGAAGAATGCCATCCCAAGTATTAAACACAATTTCTGGTGAAATCAAGATGACCGTACAAGAAATATCCAGAGATCTCAGCATCATTCTCTCGATGGAATGGCAATGGTATTATGTCTACATAGATATCAAACAATCAGATACCCAAGAGACACTCACTCTCCGATTCAAGAGTCTTTTCCACAAACATGCATGGCTCCCTTCTTCTGTCCTTTGAAAACTACATTGTCTGAGTAAGTGGGCTGATGGGCTACTGGGATTTGCACCATTTGTAAAGATAACAACTTGGCTTTAATGGGATTTAGTTGTGAACATTTCAGCCAAGAAAGCTCCTGGGCATGTGCATACACAGACCTCACGTAGAGTTGCTATCTTATGGTACTACCACCATTCAAGACAGCTTCCCCAACTCAAATTCTGTTGCTAGAATTTTGAGCTCAGTAATTCAGTTCCAGCCATACCTTAAAGAAAATAAATGCCCATGAGTCAAAATCACTGAACAAAATCTCCTGAAAGTATCTTTGTGGAAAAGGCACTTAGAATGATTTTCATGGAAAGTAATTACACAAGTCAATCAAGATTTTTGCCACACCAATGAAATAACATGAAGGAAAAAAATATAAAGCATATAGAATAAGTTTTTTAAAAGTGAAAGTAGATTCACTATGACTTTTGGCTTCTATTTTCACACTGTTAATGATGGAAAGGCTGTTAAGCTCTTCAAAAAGTAGCTCCATGTAGCAAAACCTCTAGGCTGGAAATGAAAGGTGTCACGGACAACCCATCATTATAAGAAAGTAGAGAAAGCTAAGGCTGACTATTATCAACAGAATGTTCCGCAGTCTCACTCAGCAGAAAATGACCCAGGTACTAGGTGATGTTTTATGCAACTCAACTGCAGAAAGGACGGGATAAGAATTTAGCTGTCCAAGTTCATTTTATCTGTGGCAATGGACCAGAAAGGAAATTAAAATCTTTGAGTTATTCTTTCGCTTGCTTGATAGAAAGCTTTAAAGGGAGGCCTTGAAAATTTCCTCTTCTGAATCATAGGTCGTATAGTTTAACTGTTTCCGCAAGTTTTCTCTTTGTTGGCTATGGGCACTCTGGAAAGAATCTGGTTATAAATTGATCATTCTTCAGAAGGAAGGAAAAAAAAGAAAAGAGAGAAGAGGAAAGTAAGGCAAAAAGACTGAACACTAGAAAAGCAAGCATCTTACGAGTCAAATGTTGAGAACATACAGATACTGGACACATAGTACAGACATGAAAATAGCTAAAAAGTCAGTAGAGCCTTTAACACCCAGGAATCATCAAAAAAAAGTAAATCTGGTTATTATCAACAGGACAGGAAAGAGACCAAAGGCCCATGCACTTCATTTGAATGCCATAGTCCCCCCCTCCCCAAATTGTGTTCAGGTCAACCACCAAGGTTCCCTAGGATCTGCTCTGCTCTGCTCTCATGTTCAGACACCAAGCAAGAAACACTAGCTATTCCCGTGCACCTGAAACTGGCAATATGGCATTGTTCTTGAATGTGCCTTTGTCACTTCACTGTTATAGAAATTTTTAATCCCAATCCGGGGTTTCTACCCCGCCTTTAATCATTTTGTTCCTGGATAAAAGACACACACAACCTTTATATTTAGAACAAGCCATAGACAGCACAAGAGCATATCTACTCTCTTTGCTATTAGAATCTACTTTCTTATTGATAACCCTGAATTATTACTTATTATATCTCACTTCACCATAAAATCCAATGTATAAACAAGAGCTCTCGATTCTACTTGCAAAATACATGGAAATACAATCAACGTTCCATCTCAATGCCATTGCTGGTATCTAAATTCCTAATCCAAGCCCTAGCCTGCCCAACTGTGGTCATTTCCAACCAGTGTCCCTGCACCTCCTCATACTTCCTGTGATCCAGTGTTTGCTAAGTGTCCCATAGAGATCTTTAACAAATGATATCAATAATGTTAGCTCTCTACTTGAAACCATTTCGTGGCTTCCCAGAGTGCATATACAAGCTTATTCCATCAACCGGCTCACAAGGCCTACTTTACACCTCACTGATCTTAGCTTATGCCTGTAAGCTTCATTCATAACCACACACATCTCGCTGACCTTGCCAGTTATGTGTTCCCAATAACGGAAACTATGAAATGATATGACCTAACAGAGCTGGTATAGAAATAGTTTTAAAATGCTTCTGGGATACTACTTGGTCACTACTATTATTATGATGAACATTTTATTTCATATACCTGAACATACATGAATAAGCATGTGCAGATACCTGGACACACACACACACACACACACACAAGACACATATAAAGGGAAGAAAAGGATGCAAGACTCAAGGTCTCAACATCACTGTCAAGACAAGTAGATGTGTCCACACAAACATGGATGTGTACTATACCCATGGTACAACGATAATTCCTGGCTTCCTATATGCACAGATAAGAAACAGTAAGGACTTATCAAGCATTATGAGTTTTTGCGAATCATTTAAGCTAAGGTTTTTACTAGTTGACTTGGAGCATTGAACCGAGGTATATTTGACTTCCAAATTGACATGAGCAGACATATAAAATCGTGGCTTACCTCTTTCAGAGTATTGGGGTTAATAGGGAACCCTTTTCCACCAGTGAGGCTAGAGTACTTCTTTTCCAAATTACAAAGATTCTCTTTTTCCTAAAGAAATATAAAACTTATTAAGCTTGGAGTCAACTTGGTAAACAGCAGAGAAATATGCTGACCTTGCATTAGAGACAAACATCAAAATCCCAGACACGCCCATTTCTAGTTCCTTTCCTTTCCTCATAGTAAAAACTTGTCATTTCAGATGGCTCACCTACTATTAGCTGATCTGATGCATGAGCAATTTTCAAACATATTTAGCGATATAACCTTTTCTTCAGGGTGAATTTTACAAGGTGACAGCAGTTTTAAGCAAAGAACAGGACTTTCTAAATGAAGCCGAGAATGACAAGAGGATCCCAAAATGGGAGCACTGGCCAGGAACTGCAGCACTTGGAATGTGGAGGCAGGGGTGAGCAGGAGTTCAAGGTTAACCTCAGCGACACAGTAACTTAGAAGCCAGCGTGGGCTACATGAGACTCTGAAAACAAACATTAACAAACATAAGAAAGAAGACTCCATGACTCAGAGCCTTCACAGTTGTAATCTTTTATGTATTTTCATCCTCCTAAGTAGTGTATAACTTCTTGTAACTTAATCTCATAATCCATTGCTACATTTCTCCTGAAAACTTCTCAGAACTCATTTTTTTTTTTTTTTTTTTTTTTTTATGTTTAGGTCCACAGTTCATTTTGGGCTAATCAGCTATTTGACAACCTCCAGGAAAATAGTTATGGTGTCTATTATTCACTATGCTATAATTTACATAACAATACAATTCAAGACGTTAGGTATCTAATGGATTATTTTTAACAAATAGGAAAGCACTACAACAAAGATAAAGGCCATTTCTATCACACTGGAAATATTCACGGTCCGTTCCAGTCAATCCCAAGCCCAATGGTCAAGCACTGCTCTGACTTTCTGGGCCTTGAACTAAGTTTTCTTCTTCCCTAATATGATATAAATGGAAGCATTCAATATGCACCCCTTTGGGTTATCGTTACTCCACAACAATAGAGCTTAGAGAGTGAATCCCCTACTTCATGTTGAGGAGTGTTAAATATATACACATGATATTTTGTTAATTCATGTTTCTCTTGATGGCTATTTAGCTTGTGTTTGAGGGTGATGGTAGGAGAGTTATTGTGCAAAAGCTAATTCACGCAGTTTTATATACATTTTTGTTGTTATCTGTCATAAAGACATATTTTCATTTCTTCTGTGTAAATATCTACTAGGGTTTCTGGGTCCAAGGTAGGTACACATTTAAAGCTAAAAAATAAACTTCATGGGGTTCTCTTAAGGGGCTATGCATTTCACACTTATGCCATCAAGGTGCGGCTGTTGTAGCTGGTCCATACATTTACCAGCATTTGAAATTTTCACTTTTTATAATAATAACTATAAACATCTTAGGTGATGTGGAGGTGGTATGTTGCTTTCATACTAATCTCTCTCTTTCTCTTCCTTCCTTCCTTTCTTCTTTTTCTTCTTCTTCCTCTTCTTGTTCTTCTTCTTCTTCTTACTACTACTACTACTATTACTATTTTTTATAGATTTATTTATTATTATATGTAAGTACACTGTAACTGTCTTCAGACATACCAGAAAAGGGCATCAGGTCTCTTGATGGATGGTTGTGAGCCATCGTGTGGTTGCTGGGATTTGAACTCTTCCAGTACCTCTGGAAGAGCAGTCAATGCTCTTAACTGCTGAGCCATCTCTCCAGCCATCATCATCATCATCGTCATTATTATTATTATTATTTTGCATGCACACACATGTGTATGTGTGTTTCTGTGTTTGTGTATTGATTGGGTACATGGGTGCACATGTCATGATTCCTGGATGGAGGTCAGAAGACAGCTTTGTAGAGCCTGTTCTCCTCTACTGTCTCTATATGACAACCAGGGTTGGAACTCAGGTCACTTAGCTTGCTTGGTGAATGCCTGCACCAGCTCAGCCACTTCACTGTGCTCTTTTGAGGTTATTTTTGAGGCAGTACATGGCAGTGCATGTAGGACTGGTTGAAGCTCACTATGTGTTCCTGGCTGACCTTGAATTCACAGCTCTCCTGCTTTAGGCTTCCAAGTACATCACCATGTTTGCTCAGAACATTTTCATCAGTTTCTCAGATCCCATCCCAATTTTGTATGTGGCACCATTTGAAACAGCTTCTGTGACACACATTCGTGTTTCATTGACATTTGCTTGACAACCAAATACATTTTAACTAGTTTCTAAAAACAAAAGTTATGGGACTCATCACAGCATCCTGCACTTGGGGGTGTTTGACCTCACTTTAGCATCATTTAGGAACCCTGTTAACAGTAAAGTCACCAACAGTATGCACAAAGAGAAACAATGTGACAGCACATCAAGGAACAGTAACCAAGCACTTGCTTAGAGTGAGAGCTAAGAGACAGCAACATGTTGGTCAAGTTCAACTGCCCATGTGCAGGATGAGTGGATTCTAAGCGTTTACTGTTGGGTATGTCCGTGAAAGTGCTTCAAGTACATTTTAGCAAGAAGGACAAAGCACAAATGTGGAATCCAAAATTAAGAAGAATCAGCTTTAAATTTTCACCCAAACTTGTCTCCCATGTCTACAAGAGTCTGTTACAATATTGTTTGAGATTGAAAGGAATCTCTACATCTGTTATGGGGGAAACAAAACTCTTACCATATATGAACCACAATTTTTATAATCAAATTGAATTTTATCTCTTTTTAATGCAGAAACATGTTATCTGTGAGCTCCTTGACTCATGTGTGAAAGTCCATAATTTAGACATTTTGTTTTGTTTTTCCCTTAACATTTCAACAACTGCTTAAGAATACATGTTAGTATGCAATATAAATTATGCTTCTGAATATTGTGTACAATACAAAAATTGGCTAGAGGGAAGTCTTGATGGCAACAGAGTCTGTCCCACAGGGCAGGGTGGGAAATTACATTTCCATTCAGGGGTTTCTGGGATCTGAAGGATCATGAAGAGCTGCCGGGATTTGTGCACAGTCTGCAGAGGCCCTCAAGTGATCTAATAACCTTACAGACAGGGTGCGTCTCCTTTGTCCTAAGCAAACGTAGCTGAGAAGAGAATGCATATACTCTTTGCTGGTGGTACCATGCTCCACCTCACTCTGGACCCCATTCTGCCCCTGCTCCCTGCTGCTCCGTCATATATGTCCGCTATCCTAATATCACCTTCCCAGGGAGTGGCATTCCGTCAGTTTTGGTGTCTGATGTTTTACCCCTAAAATCATTTCAGGGGCTGTGTCCAAACAGGGGCTACAATTTGTTTTCACAGTCTTTGGCAGAGGAACCATTTGAATGAATAACTTAATTGGGAGAGATAAGGACATGGACCCATTGGAGGATGCCGGAGCTCTTCTAATCAAGTCACGTGGAGTATCTCCAGATTCAGCTAAGCCAAACAAACTTCAACATGATGTTTATGAGGAAGATCCCTACACAAACATTTGGAGTTGTAAATACTTGAGTACATAAGCTTAAGTATTCAACAGCAGAACATTTCCTCTTAAGTTTACCACAAGTTGTTAGACTATCTTTAACTAAACTTGTAGACAAGTGTGTTTTTTTTTTAAAGGAACTAAAAGAAAGTACAGATCTGCCATAGCTCATGCTGTGGGTGTTGAAAGTGTATTAAGAAAACCTCTGTGCTTATTGTCTGAGTTGTAGCTCACCATCAGAGAGTAGTGTTACCAATGTGGAATATTACATTAAAACTAACTACAAATGAGTAGAAAGGCATTGAACCAGAAGAGGCAACCTTCCCCTAGCTGGAAGCTGCTACTGAACAGGAAGTACTCACTCTTTGGAGCATCATTATTAGATTGTTCTTCTCTTTCACGAAGTGGTCCTGTTCCCTCTGCGCCTGCTGAACAATGTGACTGGCTTGCTTTTTCAATGCAGAGATTTTTTCCTGGAAGACAAAAGTAATCATCAAGAGATGCACATTAGACAATCAGCAAATTAGCAGCAAAGTTTGTCCTGGCCCAGGGAAAAAAATAGGTGTTTAGAACCTGAATAACCTGTTCACGTTTTAGTTGGCAGTGGACCGCCATGATCACCTAAGGGTAAGAAGCATTGACTTTTGACTGACCTAGCTCAACTCTTCTTAACTTAGAGCCAATGCAGTTCACATGATTGAAAAATTATTCTGAAAGATTCAGAATTCAATAGGAAATCTTGTTTTAGGGCATCAGTTGATTGTTTTGAACATGAGTTGATTTTTTTTTTGAGCATGCTAGCGGAAAAAAAAATAGAACTTCTTCATTAAGCCAGAAGTCAAATTCTTTGTCCTTCTTTCATAAATTTTATCCCTCAGTTTTACCAAATTAGTACAATGTTATAGGGTGTGATTATCAATTATGGAATAAATGTTAAATTCTTGGCTGGGCATCCAGGAGTTTGGGGCTAGGTGGAATCCATAGTAAACAGAATGATTTCCTACTGGTCTGTTGCCAATGGTAACAGGCTCTCAGCATTGAGAATTATTAATCAACAGAAAGAAAAATACCTAAATAGATTTTGTTCATAGAATTTTATTCTAAATCTAGTTACTTCAACTGGCAGAGGGAGTGATTTGAAACAAATAGCTGATTGTCTATGACTTGTTTTGTGTGTGTGTGTGTTTGAGTAAAAAAGGGGGGCGTATTGTCCGTCAAACCCTCTATAATATTGTAGCAGTGACTGTACAAAGCCTCAGTTTATATAGTGCAGTGTACCCTTTGTCGTTTGGTGCAGGCTAGATGTGACCTACACAGAAGGATATTCAGATCCAGAGACAGAGTCCACAGTTCTATGAATGACTATCAGTGAGGATGATTACTGTCCCACGGTTAACAGTAACTTTTCATGTCTCCCATCAAAAATTGCCTGGCACATCACCTTCCTAGCCACGATGTTCCGCTGGTACTCCGCCACCTCCCGCAGGAGCTGTTGAGTCAAGTTCTCCTTCTCCTCATCCAGGCGGCTCTCATGCTCCAGCTGCTGGAATTCCAAGTCTTCGAAGTGTTTGCTCTCAACATCTAACAGGTCGGCATCCTGTGGAGAAGACGGGACGAAGAGGAAGCACACTAGAGTGGAAAAGTGCTTAAAAGGACTCATGCCAATACAGACGCCTGATTCAGCGCCATGGGGGGGGAGGGTTGCTAGAAAGAGGGGTTGGCAGTAAAACCAGCCATGGCTGGGAGAAGGGAAAGATCAGTTTGGGGTTTTTCTGTATATACGAAAATCTTTCCTTTCAAGGCAGCAGATGGCTTCAAATGGACAGTGAAATACAAAAATGTTATTTGCAGACCAAATAGTCTCTTACGAATATTATTGTTTCCCATGTTTCTCACGTGGAATATAATGTAAAATAATAACAGATTAAAATAGCTCACAAGTTAGTCCTAAAGTACATCAGAGGTCTTTTAGGGGGATTCATGCACCCCAACTGCAGTAATACAGTCCACTGGAGTATAAAGAGGAAACAGTAAAGTTTCTTTGTGTTTAGTGTTTGGTGTTTATTTTTCTTTTCAATTTTGTTTTTCTTATTACTCCTTGTTTTCTTTCCTTGTTTTGTCCTCCCTCTCTTTCTCTCTCTCTCCTCTTCTCCCTCTCTTCGTTCCTCCCCACTCTCTTGGATAGGGTTTCTTTTGTATAGCTCTAGTTCACTTGTAGCTCACCATCCTCCAGGCTCAACCTCCACAGTCCTGGGATTTCAGGTCTGTGCTACTACACCTACCTCAATTCCTTCAATTGTCTTCTAGTGTGCATACAAGGAGATAAATATATACATACATTAAATATATATAATATTGAGTAGCCATGCAATAAATGTTATGATATTTATTATATTAAATTATTGACTCCATAGTACAGAGAAGGGATACATGCTCAAGAAATCAGTCCCTGAACATGAACTCTGTTGAGGATCATGTTATTCTAGGCTCAGCAATTGTAACCAAAGCAAGGAAAATTAATAACAAAACCTATACCTGCGTGGAGCAGATTACATGTGAGAAGTCTCTGGTTGTTTTCTTCAGATTTTCTGTGAACACACAACTCCTTAAAAAATCATTTGAAGGGCTGGAGAGATGGCTCAGATGTTAAGAGTTCATAAACGCTCTTCCAGGGGTCTTGAGTTTGCTTCCCAGCACCCATGTTGGGCAGCTAATAACTGCCCGTAACTCCAACTTAGCAGGGATCTAATGCCCTGTTTTAGCATCTTAATGCTGCTGTACACACAAATGCCTACATCCACAGTCAGACGTGGACATGCACATACTTTTTTTTTTAAAGGCATCTGGAGAGCAAGATTCTTTCACTGAATGGATCCGTTAGAAATCTCTTCATTGAAAGAGTCGAGCTAAAGCTCTCACCAGGAACAGAGGGAGAGTGAACAGTCTAGTTTTTTGTCAACATTAGCAAGCTAGAGTCATCTCAGAGGAGGAGACCTCAATTAAGAAAATGCTTCCCTAAGATTGGGCTCTAGGCAGGCAAGTTTTTAATTAGTCATCAAGAGAGTAGGGGATACCCTGGAATGGTGGTTCTGGGTTCTATTAGAAAGCAGGCTGAGTTAGCCATAAGGAATAAGCAAGCAGTCTGCCTCTAAGACCTCTTCATCAGCTCCTGTCTCTAGGCTCCTGTCCTTTTGGAGTTTCTGCCTTGCTTTCCCTCAGTGGACTTCGATTTGTGATATGTAAACCAAATAAACCCTTTTCTCCACATGTTGCTTTGGTGATGGTATTTCATCATAGCAGTAGTAACCCTGACTAAGACAGCGATTCAAAAAGTTAGGTACCACTACCCATGAATGACCTTGAAGACAGTTAAGGAAGGTCAAAAAAGATGGAAATGAATAGGTGTCTTCAAACTCTGACAGTTCTTGAAAACAGGAATAGATTCACACAGTGCCTTTGTGCTGGGGTTGGGTCACAGTCTATAAATTATTTATGAGTCCATTAAAAATATTCCAGTATTTTTGGAGCCATGACCAGAATTCCAAATGTGGTCTATGTAGAATATTTTTAAATTATAACTTACAAATAATGTTTGGCTAAAAGGAACAGTCAGTTGGATGCTATGGCTCTGCAGAGCCAAGATATTTACATTCCTTATTGCTGCTGTTCAATTCAACCAGTAAAGAGAGTTTAAAATAAGCTGTGTGTTGCTACGTAATTTCTCCTTCTGGGTTTTATTTGTTGATAAAGTATGATTTTTTTTATTCAATTGGAATCCTTCTATCTCTACAATAAATTATATTCTAGGAGTCACAGGTTGCCATGAACTGCAGGTAAAACAATACCAATAAGGTTATTTTACTGATGCACACTGGATTTATGGAAACATAGCATAAGAAAAGTACAATTTGCAGAACATTCACATTGGGATGTGGTAGCATATGTCTATAATGCCAGCACTCGGGAAGCTGAGGCAGAAGGATCTTGAGTTTTAAGACTGTCTTGGGAGGAGATGTGTGTGTGTGTGTGTGTGTGTGTGTGTGTGTGTGTATGTGAGAGAGAGAGAGAAAGACAGAGACAGAGACAGAAAGACAGAGAGACAGAAAGAGGATTGTCTAGGCAAAACTTTAATAAGTAAGCTATGAAGATGCTTTAAGCCATTATGAGTACATATACCCACTCAGGTTATCTAGGGTATCTCGGCATCTTGATGTAAACTTCAGATAATAATCAGAGATGTCTAAAGGAATTTCTTACTTATAGGAATTAAGTGAGAATTAAAATGCTGTATCTTGAATAAAATGTCTTCTTGAAATAACATACTAGATGATATATTTATTCATACAGGCACATATGATTAGGTTTTCAAGATCTTCCAATTCAACTAAGTTTGGGATTAAAGATAATTAAAATAAAAAAGTTAAAGTCTTTAACTTTTGAATCGTCTTTAAAGTGTACATACGGCCCATGTGGCTACTACAAAGCACCCTGGGAGACCACAAAAAGTCACCCATTGGCTTATAGCAACTATTTAAACCACTGAATGAAAATAATAGCATATATGGTAGAAAAGCTGGCCGAGCAGCTAGACTCAACACCCAGATGCTGTGAGAGTGAGTGGTCATCTTCTCAGGAACCTATGCCATCATCACAAGTTCATATAAACACCGAACGAAAGCTATGAGGAGAGGAAGAAAGCCCTTACAAACTTAGATAGCAAGATTTTGGGAAGGGAGTTTGAGACAGGCATAGTCTAACTGAGACAGGAAGAATGTAACAAAACTTTCCTCGCTGACAGGACATCACAGGATCTCGGCGCTCTACTGGTTGGCAGGCAAAGAGCAATCAGAAGACACAGCCGTAGCGAGAAGAATTCTGTGCCATTCCCTTTAGTTTTTCTTTTCTTTCTTTCTGTTTTTTTTTCTGATTTGTGTTTTATTTATACATTATTTTGGAGATATAAGACACATAGAAGCTCTTCTCTCTCTTTTAAGTGTATTATCTGATAATTTTCATGCAGATTTACATGGACAATTTTAAAAGTATACATACTATTGTAACAAAAATTTCACTCATAAGATGTGCACAATATTGCAGAGGGAAGCATCAGGATCTCAAGGCAGGACAATGGCTGCAGGTATGACAAAAGTGAATTTGGCATTCCAGTTTTGTAACATGTGAGTAGTACTGGCCCAAGGAGGAGAGGCTCTTCTAGCTGGGCTGCCTTGACTGGCCTCAGTGGGAGAAGATGTGCCTAGTCTTACAAAGATTTGATGTGTGAAGCTCGAGGGATATGTAAAAGGACCCTCACCTGCCCAGAGGAGAAGGGGAGAGAGGTGGGGGAAGGATGGGAGGGGGTGACTGAGAGGGGCGATGAGCAGGATATAAAGTGAATAAGTGATGATGATGATGATGATAAAAGTTTTTAAAAGTCACACTTAAAAAAAGAATTGGGCCATTCAGATTTTATTTGTTTGTTTGTTTGTTTGATTGGTTGGTTGGGTGTTTTACTGAATAATTTTTTTTGAGAATTTATAAAGCAGACATTTACAAATAGATTTTTAGGTTTTCATTGCCCAGTAGAGGGAGAGAAAGAGGAAAACAGCTGTGGCATGGCTGGGCATGGTTGTAGAAACAATCTTATGATATAAGCCTAGCTCTAGAGGCAAACTGAGATGGGGTATGGGGTGTGTAATCTTCTCTCCATATCGTGCCGAAAAGGCCAACACTCCTCAAGCTTTTCCAATATGGAAAGAGGTGATTGTGCAGACTCTCCCTGTTATACAGAAAGACAGCGAGGTCCGCATAAGCTGAGTATCTCTTCTTAGACTAAGGGAAAGATAGATTTTACAGCCAGTGATGGATCAGGAGACTCCCAGTTATAGATGTTATTGCAGCATAGACGATTTTTAAAGCCAGAAACCCCAAATTGATTGTTTGAATCTAGAGTAGTAGTTCTCAACCTTCTTAACAGTTTTTCATGTTGTGGTGAGTCCTAAAAACTATAAAATTATTTTTGTGGCTCCTTCATAACTGCAATGTTGCTATTGTTATATTACTGAATTGGAATATAAATATCTGATATGTGACCCCAAGGGTCATGACCCACAAGTTGAAAAGCCACTGATCTAGAGGAACAGTTATAACAAGCACCGTTAGAATACTGTCCCAGATAGGTGTCTGCCTTATCCACTTTAACAGCAGAAACTATCCTGGCAAATAAAAGGTACTCCTAATCCCAGTTTTGTCTTCTTCACTGAGAGCTACACAGGACTGGCAAGTCTTTCAGGACTAAACACCAGCCTGTACTAAATACACCATCATCTGCATGTTTCTTCTGTCTTCAATGCAGTGATCTAGGTGTCCCATAGGCACAGGTTGCTAGTCCAAGACAATTGGCCCAGGGTTTCAAGGCAGCGCACAGCTTATGATGCTCCTCCTAGCCATTCCCTTTTTATCTCATATGTCACACCATCTAGTGGAACTGCTTATAAGGAACTAGACTATGACTTGAGTTTTATGCTTTTGGGAGCTCTTGCAGTCCGAAGAGAGATGCTCTGTGACAACACAGGAAGTCCTTCATGTGAATGAACTTCTTGTGAGGTGAGAGGTTAAGTCAAGAAACTGGTCAAGAGTTACACAGACATCAAGGGAACAGGATCATGAGATCTCTAACGAGGAGGTGAACACAAGCTAACGAAAGGGCCTATGATTGGGATTTTCCCTCTGTTTGGAGAGAATGAGGAAGGAGTCTGTATTTGATAGAGCCACTGTTTCTACCACTTCCTTTCTTCCTTCGAGAAGAGTTTTTACACATATATAGATTTATGAGTCTTCCTAAAGAATCAGATTATACAAACAGTAATTAGTGATATTAACAACTTCTCATTCCTAATAGAATCTAGAAACAAGGCTTATGAAGAACATAGATTCATGAACAACTAGAGGAACAAAAGAATGAAATGCATAAGCAGGCTATAGACCTAGACAAAAATCATGAACCTAGTGCTAAATTATTATCAATAAATAGGAAATGACACAAGACATGGATATAAAGTCCAGCATTCCCATCTCTTGTGTGAGTTGGCATTAAACATAATTACAAACTAAAATAATTTCACAAATATTAGTCTCTTTGAGATTACTTTTATCACAAAGTTTCCAGAGAAGTGTGATATAAAGGAACAGGTAGATTCCTTTTCTTGGCAGTGATGTCAGCCTTACAGAATAAAATAAGTGAAGGGGAAAGATAGCTTGCAAAAACATTCTTTAAATAATATTGTAAGAAATAAGTGATGCTTGTTATGCTGTAGCCTAACTTGTTTGCATTGGATACTTTTTAATATTTGTTTGTTTAAGACAGGGTCTTGCTATGCAACTCTGGCTGGGTAGAACTCACTAGCAAGACCAGGCTGGCCTCTAGGGTTCCAGGCACATGGCACAGTGCCTCGCTTCTTACGGTTCTTTCAACCTCGGAAACCCATCAAATGGTTTTTAACTGCAACTTCTCATTGCCTAGCAACGTTTCCAGAGATAGCAAATATTTTTGTAATAAAGGTCACAGAAATGTTCTCAAGGCTGAATTTTCTCCTTGCTCACTCTTACAAACTACAAGCCAAGCTTGAATGCAAGACGCCTTCTTGTCTATTCATGAGAAATCATAAATTGTTACTCACTTAAGACTAGTCACCATTCCTGTGATTCCTTGAGAGGTGCAGGGCTGCTAATGCTTACTTCCCAGGGATCCCTGCTGATTTGGGATGCTGGTTCAGAGACGATCCAGTTGTTAAGATACTATTAAATAATATGTGACTCTGCCAGCGCCTGTGAAGTTATCCACTTACAAAGTCTCTTTTCAGAAAGTAACCAGCATGGGTCTGTTAGACCTTGCCAGCACTAGGGAACAGGAGGATGAGCTGGTACCACTGAACTAGCAGGTCCATGCTCCAGGATCCTTTTAAAAGTTAAGATATCTGTCTTAAGGCATTTTAAGATCTACAAGGCATCTGAAATAATACTCCGCATCACTGATTTGGTGTTTCACTGTGGCCATCATGCTAATAAATTCAATGTCTCTAAACAGCAGGAAGAAATGAGTCAATAGTTGAGACACAGTGGTACAAACAGAATAGGGTAATTTTTAAACAAGAGCATACGATCAGGCTAAGAGAAAAGACATTCAAGGACAAGCAATACTCACGATACAGTAGCGGAAGATGTCAGTTGATTTAAACGCTACAATCTTGACTCCAGAATCATTTTTGTATTATGAACTAGAGACAGTCCTAACAAGGAATTTTTCAACCAATCAACAGAGAATCATACATATTGTTAGCATACATGTCTGTTTTTAAGGATCTAAAAACTGGATCTTAGGCAAACATATGCTCTGTTAAGTAGTAAGTCACAGGTAAGCGGAACTTAACAGCAAAGGAAAAAAACCAAACCAAACCAGCGGTGCATTCCTGTTTGCTACTGACCCTCTTGAGTTGTTGCTGTAACTGCTCCCTCATGGACTCGGGACAATTGTCCAGCTGGGTCTTCTGCTCCGAGTACAGCTCCTGAAGCCTCTCTAGCTTTTCCCTTTCAGCATCAAGCTTTACCTTCTCCTGAAGTTCAGAAATCAGAAAAGAGAAGGATGGGCATTAACTTTCGCAGCCCGGGCAGGTGCTAGCGAGCATCCCTGGTGGAAACACACAGGCACAAGCATACACTAGGAATGAACAAACAGAGCTTGTTAGTGGTTAGGGCAAAGATAAGAATGGAAGGGAAGATCCTGCCTTCTTCAGACAGCCTATTTCACCAGGTACTGACACCTGCCTTTATTCCTTCTTTCCTGCTACCACATATGGGGTGGGGGTTAGGGTGGCGGGGGTGCAGAGGTCAGTGGGCAGAGCTGGTCCATGGTCTGTGGGGAACAAAATGGATGCCACCTACACCATATGCTATCTGGGTCAAGAGTCCTTTGTCAGAAGACTGGCGAGGGGGTCGTGAAGTACCCTCATGATCCAAACTGCTAGAGGATTTGCTGGGTTGCTTCGGGAAATTTCTGCTATCCAGTCAGAGGTGCTCTAGGCTTGCTCCTGGGTGCCTTTTATTCCCTCTGAAATGGCTCTAGGAATGGGTAAAGCTGGGAGAGGAAATGACAAAAATCCAGAGATAAGATCTAACTCAAGTACAGAGATGGGGGGGGGGCGGGGGGAGGAGAGGGAGAAGTGGTTGCCAGGCTGATTCAAGCAGCAACAGAGGGGAATCAGGTAGTTTGGAAACAATGCTTAGACACTGATCCTGCTTCCTTACAATGAATGACACCTCTCTGCAGAAAGGATAGAACAGGAAGGAAAGAAGGAAAGAAGGAAAGAAGGAAGGAAGGAAGGAAGGAAGGAAGGAAGGAAGGAAGGAAGGAAGGAAAGGACCGACTGTGAAATGAAGGACAGACCCCAAAATCCTGTAGAGAAAAAAAGGAAATGACCTGCTCCATTTGCTATAACTGGTAAATACTATATGCAGCTGTGGTGCGGCCCTACAGAGGCCCTCTTGAATTTAACACCATTTGAAGGGGAGTTTAGGCAAGAATCTAACCTACTGAACTCTCAGTATAAACAAATCCACTGTGATTTGACTGTCATCAGTAAGTTTAATGATGTAAGTATACCTTTTTTGACACAAACGGTTTCTTTAAAAAGATGAAGATTTCAAATAGTCCTGTAAAATTGCCTTTTCTGAACTTCTTTTCATACAAATAGCCATGATTTCCTGCATAAACCCATACCTAGATTCTTGAAAAAGATGCTATTGTTCAAATCTAAAACCATGTGACATTAGCACTCGTCTAGGTTGAGACAAGTCTCCATTTCTTTTTAGGTGATTTTAAATTTCAAAGGTATTTTACAAATGCATTTTATTTTCCTCAAAAGTAATTGAACCCAGTAGTCATAATATTGAGACACCTGCCTCATTTACCAATCTAGAATAATTAATTCTACAACAGCATTAACAAAGGACAAGACAATTCTCCTAACCTTCCACAGTTCATTTGCTGACTACATGACTGGAGAAAGCCAGTGCCCTGTCAACAGAGATACTGCTCACAGGGAGCAGAACAAACTAGTCTGCTATGTTTAGTCACTCGTTTCGGGACCCATATCCGTCCCTTAATATAAGCAGCAATACACACACTTGCTGATTTCTGGCTAAGAAAATGTTGTTTCCTGTGGATCAAACACAGTGACAAAGCAAAATAAGTGTATTCAAAAAACAGTTCTATTTCTAAATACCGGGTCATCAGACATAACAGCAACTATAGTTCTACACAGAAAAACATAAAAATAAAAATAAAAAAGACTGCATCATAGTTAAACACTAAAGGGGCAAGACCAGCAATATAAAGTTATTCTGGTTGGAAAGATTGATGTGGTATTAGGTAATATGGACAGCCACTGCCCTCCAACACAAGTCTCAGACCTGACGCCATTACCAAATCATTGCTCTCTCAATGTGTTCATCATTTCAAATCGTTAATAATAAACACAAATAAACAACTTGTAAAAAAAGATATACCTCATGTTTGCATAGTGCCTTCAGTCTGAGATGCTGGAAGCGTTTCACAATTCCATACAAGGGCGAGGTTAAAAGAATTATGCAAGCGGGCACCATTAGAAGCTTCGGCGGCGTCACGGTGTGTACCAGGAATGCTCTGAGCACTACTTAGGTCTCAGAGCAAATGCTCGCCGGGGCCCAATGCCAGGGCAAAGGAAGCAAGAGGGGAAGGATGCAGGGAGGATTAGCGTCAGGTGGGCTCAGACAGATCACAGAGGTGACATCACTCCCCGGGGGGAGCCCTGGGTAGAACAACTTGGAGCCAGAAAGAAATTAATATTCCTCTGTTCTATTGATAGAGCAGGAAACTACCAAGAGCTAAGACATCACAAGGAAGGAAAAAAGTATTCCAGAGTTGCAGGATTCTTGCATTTCACATGTAAATTATTAAAAATGAAGTGTCCTTCCCTCTCCCAGGTTTAAGAAAATAAAGGCTCCTATTCTAAAGGCCATAGACATAAGAACATTTTTCCAAATACCAAAGTAGAAATGAATATAATGTTTTCAAAAAAGATTTGTTTCTCTTAAGATTTAAACTATTTTTAACAATTAAATGATTTTAAAATGTAACAAACTGCTCTGTTTAAAATTAAAGTTAGACAAAGATAAAGTATTCTCCAGCAAAATCCCAGTTTACAGAAGAATAGACATCAATCCAAGAACAGCCTAATGTGACTGCAGAGGCTGACTGCTCCTTCAGGGACAGTCTTTGTTCTGTTCTAGCTTTGCCTTGTTTGCTGGTGATGCAAGGGCAAAATTCAGCTGGGCCAATGCCCATTGTTAGGTGCTGCTTGTTTTGAACATTTAAGACAGATCTCCTGAAAGTTCTCTACTCATAAAATCAATGGTAAGCTAGTTACACATAAATTAAAGTAGAACTCAGCATACAAATGTAGGCACGACCAATTGTCCCTCAGTAACTTCAAGAGATTGCTTCTGGGACCACGGAGGTAAACAAAGTCCACACATGTTCAAACCTTATATAAATAAAATGGTGTAGCATCTGCATGTAACACACTCAAACTATCTGCATGGCTTAAATCACCTCAGGATTGCTTATTATACGTAATACAATGCAAATGGTATTCAAATAGTTGTTATATGGAACTGGGTAGGGAAATAATGACATCCGTTACATGTTTAGGGGGGGCATTTGTTGTTTTAAATATCACTGACTCTTGATTAGCTGAATCTGTGATTATGAACTTCAGAGATGCAGACAGCTGGCGCTATTTGCCTTTTGCAGATGATTTGTTCATTTATTCAATAAAGATTAAAAGGGCACTGGAGACAGACAAAGGAAGGGATGCTCATTGTCCTTTCTCTGAAAACTGCTTTCAGCCTGGAGGTTCACTGCTCTGGTTACTCACTGCGATAACACAGCAAGGATTTACTGATCCGACTTCCAAATCTTGTCTCGGTCACTACTACAGAGATACAAGACAGATGAAGAAATGTTTTTAAAAACCTCCTTCTGTTTTTGTCCATGTTGTCAGTCCGAGAACCTGGGCTTATTCTCCTGGGACTAGAAGAGGTGATGGCAATTACAATTTCATCTTTCTAATGACACAAGGCAGTAGGCAGATATTGTTCTCAAGGGCTGGGGGACGTGACTCAAGCGGGAGGCCTTGAGTTTGAGTGTCCAGACATGTGACCCTGACACGGCTGCATGAATCTGTGATGCCGGCCTGGCCTGGGAAGCTGGAGGGCCAGTTGGCCTGGTGTACTCTGCAGTGAACAGAGATTGCCAAAAACAAGGAGGACAAACTCCGAAGGCAGCCTTCCGACCTCCACAGGAGGGTCATGGCACACGTGTATCCATGCTTTCACAGGGACACACACATAAAGAAAGAAAATTCCTAAAGTAATTGACTACTTTCTTAACTTCACAGCATAAGTACGTTCACAACTGTAGGGTTTTTGTTGTTGTTGTTTGTTTTGTTTTTTTGTTTGTTTTTTAATACATTCAAGTGAAATGCTTTGCGTGAATCAAACAAAGGAAGAACTGTGGCAGACCCTACAGCCCAGTAATATCCAGGGAGGAGGATAAGAGTTCAAGTTCAGGTGCCAGTGACTGCTTTCAAACCATACAAAGGCCAGGAGTGTGTACCGTTTACCCTTCAATTTATATGCAAGAGTAGCCAATATCATTTAAATAACTTAGGACTAATTCACATAAAAGTACTTATTTTTCTAGATCTTTTGGTTCGAAGGCTCAAGTAAGTTTTCTCTCATCTCATTTGTATTCTTAAAGGAAGAAACAGAAATGTAACTTGCCGACTCTGTGTGAATATCTAACAGCATACCCGTCATGGCTGTTCCTGGTTGACAAGTTGACTACATCTGGAATGAACTACAATCCAGAAATGGAAGGCATACCTGTGATCCAGATCTTGACGCTGGAACACACAGGTTTCTGACCTGGATCTTGGCATGGAGATCTTGAGGGATAGTGGCCTTGAAAAACTTAGGTTTAGGCAAGGTAGTACACATCTTTAATCCCAGGAAACTGAGGGAAACAGGTCTCTGAGTTCAAGGTCAGCCTGGGCCAAAGCAAATTCCAGACCTAGGTGTGGTGATACACACCTTTAATCTGGGCCACACCTTCTGCTGGAGGCCTACAGAAGAACTCTGGAAGAAGGAAGACTCACTCTTCTTTGCCTGCTTGCTCTTACTTGCCAGCACAACTGTTGGAACCTACTTCTTGAGGATTCCAGCTTATACAGAAGACCACATGAAACAACTAGCCTCGTGCAACTGAGCAACTACTAGATCCTCAGACTTCCCATTCACGGGTGCCCATTGTTGGGTTAAATTCTGTTACTATATATAGAGACAGTCCACAAGTTCTGTGACTCTAGAGAATACTGACTAATACAATACCCAAAATATCATTAGGTAGATGATAAAGATCATTTTACCGCATGTAAGCCTGCAACTCTTAATCACCAGGTGTTTCAAGGTCATCCTGAAAAGATGTCAGATAAAACAAAGGATACCCAGTGACATTTGACTTCTAATGAATAACTCATATTTTAGTGTAAGCACAACCCACGTTTTGCCTGGGGGATAGACTGAAAGACTTGTTCTCTGCTTAGCCAAACTTCAAGCATAACCAGGTTTCCTGAACTTACACTTGCTAGCTCTCCCAATTCTACTAGCTTAAAAAAATGGTATTAAGAACTAAGATCCACTTTTGGAATTTTCAAATGTTCTCGCTCCTATCACAGCACAGAGTCGGCACTGAGGCCATGCGGATGTATACAGCCCTGGCTCGGATTTGGAACTGATTTAGCAAGGGTTAGATCTGTGGTCCAGAAGCCATGGGGGTTCTGGGTTTATTTACCTGGCATTTACTCACACAGTTAATGGGTACTCTGTGTATAAAAGCTAGGTAAATCTGAACAGAGGCGTGCTGTGATCAGGAAACACTAGAAAAAAAAACAAAAAGTAAGTCCCTTCTGGAATCTAGTTGGCTTAATCCTCAAATCCCACACTCTAGTTCCACTTGCTTTAGTCAGGGAGCTGACATTGAAACATAAGAAAGGGCCAGTTCCTCCTAACTCTAACCGTGACCGGGCAAATGTGCTGAACTCCTGGAATTCACACCTGAGAGGAATTCGAGCCTGGCTGATGCCCTTAACCCTCACCCCATCCCCTCTTCCAACCCCAGCTAAGGAGGAAGGAAAGAGAGAAAGTAGTACTCTGGCAGATACTAATAATAATGAGAATAAAATGTAGCCACTTCATACGCAGAAATATTTGCTTGTTGTAAAAAAGCTAGGACGACAAAGAATTCGGCTTCCATTCAGGAGTATATGGTAGGGACAGTGACCTGTGCTGCCATTTCAGTGCACAGCTCAGTGTGTATATTTGAGGATGCCCACCGTGCCACACTGTCTGTATCTGTGCAGAGAAACAAAAAAGATTCACGTTCTAAGGAACTGATGGCTTGAGTTTTATGACTACCATCTGGGTAATGGAAGCAAAAAAAAAAAAAAAAATCTCTCCCAGAAGTAAAGGAATGAGGCCTTCCCTTTAAATATCACATTTGATTTTCAGTTCAAGTGACTATTTTACTTCCTGTATGCTAAGATACACAGATGAAGCACAGATAATCTCAAAATAGAGGAGGATGAAAATCTATTTTTGACATGGTCGAAAATAGACAAAGACAGAAGAAAAGCATATATAACAGATGTGCGTGTGCACACCTCCTCCCAATTCAAGCTCTACTTTTAAAATAGGGAGGGAATAGAGGGGGAAGGCAAGAGCCTTCTCAGCCTTTCCAAACCCAGGCAGGGATTATGGGAGCCTGGGCCCATGGGGCATGCAGCCTCTCCATGAAGTCTTCAAGTCTCTTCCCTCCCCTTTCTTTGCTTGACTGGATGAGAAGGGGGATGAATGCGCTTTTTCTTAGTCCCCTCTGAGTTCGTGTTGAAGTCAAGAACTCACATTTGTTCAGCGTTTTTCTACATGTATAGTGATATGGGTACTATCCCAGAATTACAACAGGCACAGGGCCTTTATCTCAAGAGTCCACGTGGAAAGAAACTGATGTGGTTCCTTAAGAGGAGTGAAGGGCTAGACCAAGAACCAACAGAAAAGTGTTCAGTAAATATATAATAGGATGCCTTATCCATGCTTTGTCTTGTGCGTATAAGCACACGTATAGTTGACATTTTATGTGGTATCCTATAATTACAATGTATAATATGTACAATTTTAAATGAGTAAAATAAAATACTAGTCCTCAGATTAGGTAAAATAAATAAAAGACCAAAGTAATTTCATATCAAGATTGGAATTCCGTTGTGATATTAAGCACTTTCCCTGTGCTTCTAGACTTTCCTTGTTTGCAGAAACTAAGGTTTGAAGAGATGGCTTAGCAGCTAAAAGCTCTGGCATTTCTTCCAGGGAACCAGAGTTCAATACCCAGCACCCACACAATGGCTCCTAACTATCTGTAACTCTAATCCCGGGAGGATCTGATGCCCTCTTTTGGACTGCTTGGAGATTTCACATACATGGTGCACAGACTAGGCAAAGCACACGCATACCCATGAAATAAAAAAAAAAATGAATTCCCCGCAAATAGATGGGAAATAGAGCAGAATTACAGGACGTGCTAGGAGCATCTGGACCAGAGCTTGCCCACTGGGGATATCTGTTCGGGGTTGGCTTTCCTTATCCTCCGCTTTATATCTGAGCACAGTAACAGGTGTGGAGAGAGGGAAACCTAATCCGAAAGGGCAAAGGCCACTTCCTCCTTCTGTCTTACGCTCCGGCTCAACTGGCAGTGTGATTCCAGGCCTCTGGCATGCGCACTTGGGCAGACTATGCCAGCTGTCCTGACACTTGGCTGCACACAGCTCTTTAGCAGGTGTTTGGCTCAGTTCCCTTTGGTCATGCCCAGCCTGACCTGGCTGTGAGCAGGCTAGTCCAAGGACAATATTCCCAGAACACACTGGACAATCCTGGAAGCTACTCTAGGCTGGATAAAAGGTGGTAACAGTGATTTCTCTATCTCATTGGCCAGAGAGGGAAATAAATATCTAACAACCCCTGCTGATGCAAACAATAAAGTATGGTGATAAAAGTTCTAAAAGAACAATAGAGGAATATACTTTTGAAAATGCTGGGAAACCTTTTCTGATAAACTAATATGGAAACTGTGCCCTAGAAGACAGAAACAAGATATAGACTGTGTGGAAAGGGAAAGAGGCAGTGGACAAGGTCCTGTGTTGGGAGGAGGTGAGGTAGAGGATGACTCTCAGAACAAACACTGAGAAAGTCATGGTGAGAGTGGTGTGTGTCGTGGGGAGGAAGGTGACAGTTCACAGTAACATGTGCATGTGTATAACATACCCCTCACTCCTTCCCAGTGTACTTGAATTAAGTCTAACAGAATTCTCTGACCTAGATTCTATTTTTAAAAAGAATGGCCATGACTGATGTAAAGTGAATTGACCGAAGGCATGAAGAGGGTGGATGGAAGAGGCAAAAGCCAAAAAGTATCAGGAAAAGATTTTGTTGAATTCGAAGAAAATATTGTCAGTGGAGATGTAGAGAATCCCGGTGTCGTAGATTAAGTGATGGAGAAGATCGTGTTAAAAAGCAGCATCCAGTCTCCTGCTGGGGCAGGCAGAGGGCTAGACTTGAAAGGTCTTAGATTCAGAACATTGGAGGATAAGGTAGGGAGAGATGAGGCAGAGGTGGCCCACAGGAGTAGGAAATCAATAGTTCCATTATGGATACATTCAGTTGAAAACATCTATGAAATATCTGTGGAAAGATGTCAGGTAGGCTATACAATTTCAGGGAAGAGATGTGGGCAAGAGGTGTGTGTGTGGGTGAGCGGCAAACCAGGTAGGTCATTTGAAGCCATGGCTTTATAAGAAACACCAGGATAATAAAAGAACTGAGTTCAGATCATAGATGAATACCAGAGAGACATGAGTAAGAAACAGACAGCCAAGGAAATAGCTCAGTCAGTAAAGTAATTGCCAGTAAAACAGAAGGATCCCCAAATCCACCTTTAAAAAAATTCACGTGTGGTGGTACACTGGGGAGGCAGGTGATCTCTGGGGCTGTTGGCTGCTAGCTGAACTGATGACTTAGAGGCCAGTGAGAGACCCAGTCTCAAAAACAAAAACAAAAACAAAAACAAAACAAAAACAAAAAAACAAGGTGGGAACCATGGAGACGGCTCAGTGGGTAAGGGCTCTTGCTGCCAGGCCTGATGACCTGATTTTGCTCCCTATGATTCACACGAGCGTCAACTCCTCTAAGTGGTTCCCTGATGGGGACCCCAATGAAGAAGTTAGGGAAAGGACTGAAGGAGCTGAAGAGGGTGGCAAACCCATAGGAGGAACAACAATGTGAACCCCCCCCCCCCCAGAGCTCCCAGGAACTAAACCACCAATCAAGGAGTACACATGGAGGGACCCATGGCTCCAGCCACATATGTAGCAGAGGATGGTCTTATCTGGCATCTGTGGGAGGAGAGGCCCTTGGTTATGTGAAGACTCGATGCCAAGCCGTGGAGGTGGGAGTGGGTGGTTGGGTGGGTGGGGAAGCACCCTCATAGAAGCAGGGGAAGGGGGGATGGGATAGTGGGTTCGTGGAGGGGAAATTGGGAAAGGGGATAACATTTGAGATGTAAATAAATAAAATACCCAATTTAAAAAAAATACAGGAAAAAGAAAAAAGAAAAAAAAATAAAGAACAATCACAGGAAGGTCAACAAAGAAGGGAAAGTACCTCCTGACTCCCAAGGCTCTGTAAAAGGAGAAGTGTAGCTTTGAAAAGAAATAAAACATGATTTCATGTAAAAAAAAAAAAGTGTGTGAACAGAGAATCATTTTTAAAGAGCAGGGCAGATGATGCCTGAAAAACAAGCTGAGGCTGACCTCTGGTCTCCTCATGAGCCTGTGCACATGTGCACACACATAGGCAAGGCACGCCCCGACCCCAACACACACCACACGTAACGCAAGAGAAAGAATACCTGAAAAGGAGGAGCAAAAGGCAAAGCTGAAGAAGGCAGAAAAAAAAAGCCATGAGAAAAATTCTCCACTGTAATAAATGCCACTTAGGAGCCTCTCAGCAAGAGGCTGAAAGGCACAGTGTGGGCGGGAGCTGCTGAAGTCCCTAGGAGTCTTAAAAGGAGAAATTGATGGAGCAGCGGAGACTAAGCCAATTGGAATGGGAAGGACGTTGAATCAGCATTTGGAGACGCAGTGTCTGCTGGCAAAATTGTTTGAGAAACTTAGAATGCAGACAGAAGGAATCTGTTTATTTTAACTGTTGTTAGTCTAAGATAATTAAGGTAGCATGTTTACAGTAGAAAAGCAGTAAACTGGCAAGGTTTATGCAGAAACACTCAAGACTTGAGAAGGTTACGGTATGGGATGGAGCTTGAAGGGCGGCCTTTGAGGAGAGGAAAGAACGTCCCTTAAGGTAAAGAAGACAGACTGCTTCTCTCTCACGGGGCAGGGAGAGTCAGACATTTGAACACAGACGCCAGAAATTCCTGTGTCAGAAAATGCTAGAACACGCTTATTTATGAAATAGGATAATTCTGCCAAGCAGTGGTAAGTCACCCGCTCAGTTTGGCTGTCTAGAATGCTATGACACCATCTGGCTCGGTCTTTGTTTCCCAGCCCCCAGCTCCCCCAGTCCTCTTGGAGCCCCTTACCCAAAGCCAGTTTCTGACATTTTCCACACCATGCGATGAGAGACAATGACTCCACCTGCCACTGCCCACTAATCCCCTAACAGCTGTGGGTCTGTTCCACACCCTACACCCTGCTTCCTCCATAGCCTGTCAGGGGGCACGACGGTGGCTTCTGGGCTTCTTTCTACCAAGGCTGCAGGATTTCCACCTTAGGTCTTGAGCACAGTGCAGCTTTCTCTGGGAAGTCAAGGCCAGCATTAGCCCAGCTTGCTTTACTTTGGTGAATCTGATGCTGATAACTGAGAAGGACACAGATGTGTCTATACAAAGACCGTTACGTGGATGGGGGCCGCCGACTGTTCACGGGGAACATAATACCCTAGTCTTAGGTGCCACAGCACAAACTGCAGTGTGAGAATTACAGTATGATTTAACTTAATTAGTATTTTTAAAGAGTAAGATAAAATAAAAATAAGAAATAACAATCACAATAAAATAATAAAAAAACAATAATATAAAATAACAATAAAAATAAAAACAATAACATAACAATAACAATAAAATAAAAATAAAGATATCTGATTCTACCAAGAAAAGTTTCTGGCTATCTCAATACAGTGTCTGAAAAAGAATATTAACTATTAACCAAGACTTCCGTATTTCAGTGTATATGTGGGGGTAGGGAGGCATCTACACGCTACATGCTACTGCACACATGTGGGGGTCAGAGCACACCAGGTGTTAGCCTTTTCCTTTCACTTTGTTTGAGGCAGGGTCACTCTTGTTTTGCCACTGTGTTGCATAATGCAGGCTAGTTGCCTAAGAGTTTCTTGGGGGGACCTTCCTGTCCCCACCGCCCATCTTGCTAGATGAAAGCTGGGATTACAAAACACACTTGGGTTCCAGGCTGCCAGGCTAGCACAGCGGGGATTTTAACCTGCTGAGCTCTGGTCCTGCTCACAAGGCCCGCTACACCAGGCTCATAGAGTTAACCCTTTAATTTCCTTGTTCAGCTGCAGCAAAGCACGCCCACTATCTAAATATGTTCTTCCAATGGCAGTCAATAAGGTCAATAATGAGGAGGCTGGGCAGTTTAATTTTGACCTTTGGAAAATCAAAAGATGAACTGGAATCTGAACAGCAGCTTGGATTTCTGACCGAGTAATTCCGAGCTCAGTCTTTGGCAATGAGACACCACCCTTCTTGACAGGACTGAAACAAATAGGAACCTCACAAGGAAGTCACATGCAGTAGAAATTCCTTCCACACAGGAGCAGTAGAACTTACTCAAACCCAAACATTTTTTTCTTTGTCTCTGCCTAATGGAGAACAAGGCAGGCAGGAAAAGAATGTGTTAAATCTTGTTTGCTTCTTGGGAACCTAATTTGGAATTTTATTTTTAATTTTAGGCTTAGTTCAGCTGTTGCTAAATCATAATGGAAAAGGAACGTATACTATTGCCAAGAGGGGGCGATTCCTCACTAACGCTTTTAATTCTAAGTACTGGAAGCAATGTTCCATGTTTTCCCTAGTGCCTATCAGCTCACATTCAAGTTATAATCTGGAAAGCATAAACAAAACCTCATCACAGTGTCACCTGTGGCCTGTAGGTCACTTGGCAGTGTGTGGGGACTTCCTCTGGAAACAACACCACCTTTATTCACAAAGCAGGGCACTTGCTTTGGGGACAATAGTAAGGCCAAAATGGAGAGATGAATGGGAACCATTCATCTTATTAATGAACAGAGAAGTCAACAGAAACGAGACACCTCTGGTTGACTACGCCCAAGGCAACTTGCAAGGCACCAGTGGCAAAGACGTTGAGTACACTAAAAATAATAAAATAATAAAGTTTTAAAAAACACGGTAGAATCATAAAAGTAGAAATACCAATGGTGGCAAAAAAAGAACTCACCCATCAAGCAGGACCTGACTGCCATGAGATACCAGGATTTCTCAGCATCTGCTGCCTCGTTCCTGGCATATCTTTATGTTTGTTTGGGACAACAGAGGACCTTAGGATTTTTTTCTAGAGCCCCGTTATTTGGGAACATGATACAAACAACCCAAATCAATGCGAGTTCATTCAACACTTAAATTCCAGTAGTTGGGACCCCCCCCCCCCCCGCCATTTCCCTTAAAAAGCACGTTCTGTCGTAGTCTGTTTACCTTGGTCTTCTCGCCTACGATGTTCTTTTCTAGTTCTGTGATTTTCCGGTTTAGATGATCTAGAATCTCCTTCTCCTTCATGAGCTCAGCCGTCTCGGATTTCTGTTCTCCATCCAAAAGAGCGCATTCCATATCCAACTAAGGACATAAAAGAAAGGTCAGAAGCATCTCACCTTCAGGAAACACTGCTCACAGAGGAGCAGGTTTAACAGATTCTCAGCAATTATTACCGACCAGTCAGATTGTAGGGTTCAGGGAGCCAGCAAGAGACTTAGGAATGTCTGCCTAAGAAAGCCAAGAGAGCCTACGACATATTGACGTATTGGCTTAAAAAGCTAGCTAGCCGGCCACTTACAAGTTTTCTACTATAACTTCTCTTTAGGGATATTGTGCCTATTTGCTTAGGCTCTAGCTCAAGAATGAGCTACCTTGGGTACAACCAGCTCTTGTTTGTCCCTGGAGTGTGAGGAGCAAATGCCATCTCAGCCCTGTTAGAGAGGCCCACATTCCTAGGGGATTTCAGGGGGTACAGGAGATGACAGGTGAGGAATCCCCTCCCTGTACTCTCGGGACCGTTGGCAGCATCTGTGAGTGCTGACGAGCAGACCCCACCCTTACCCCAGGCAGCATTCTGCGTCTTCTACCACTCCATGATGATAACATTAAAACCGATGCTACCTTTTGCTTCTATTAGACAGGCAAGTCTATGAAGCTGTTCGGCAAAGCTATAGAAAGTTGGCCTTGTGTTTAACTCCCATGTGCATCTCCTTATAGTATCTATCTGATACCAACTCGTAGTAGGAATGCTCAGAAAATGTCAGTTGGACTTGAACTGGAACAGTTTATAAAGACAGGATAATTTACAATCAGAAAGCACATATTGTACTAACCAAAAGAAAAGTTTGTTCTAGATATAAACTATGTTAAAGCTGGCTATAGGGGGCTGGTGAGATGGCTCAGTGGTTAAGAACACTGACTGTTCTTCCTAAGGTCCTGACTTCAAATCCCAGCAACCACATGGTGGCTCACAACCATCTGTAAATGAAATCTGATGCCCTCTTCTGGTGTGTCTGAAGACAGCTATAGTGTACTTACATATAATAATAAATAAATCTTAAAAAAAAAAGCTGGCTATAATACATTTAGGTATGAGATTACACACATACACACACACACACACACACACACAGAGAGAGAGAGAGAGAGAGAGAGAGAGAGAGAGAGAGAATGGAAGAAGGCAGGGCACTCTACAAATGATTTCCACTGAATCAATGTTTGCTCATGTTGACCTCGATGTATTCTTCCCTCAGCCCTGTGACACCATGAACAGAAATACCTTTAAGCTGATGGGGAAAAACAAAGAGAAGCGGGAGACAGAAGATGCTGAGCATCCAACTTATACCTCTCTGGAAGATTCATCCATTTGGTCATTTATATCTTTGATTTTCTGCTCAAGTTCCTCAAGGTTATTCAGAATCACCATCCGGGTGTCTTCCATGGCTGCCAACTCTTGAGTCCTCTGTTCCTCACCTATATCCTCTGGGGTCTGTGTTCAAGGAAAACAGAAATGGGTTATTCACATTTCAGTTCTAGAATTTTCCTATTAGACTTAAGCAAAGGAGCTTCGAAGCTTACTCTCTTCCTCCACCTGGGAACAAGAAGCATGCCTGGGAGGGCCGACATGAGCTGTATGAGACTTTCATTTTTGTAACAGAACAAAATGAGTCAGCTTAAAAAGCACTTTAAAAGTATGACTGGGACAGTTTCATTGAACTATGATGGATGTTTTTCTGTAGAGACTACATTGTTCTACTCAATTACATATCTAGATAAGAGCCAACAACCCAACCTCAATCCACAAATTGGTATTGTTGCTACAGCTCAGGGAACTAAGAGGATGTCCAGACTGGTAAGTGGCAGAATGTAGATGAGGCGGCTTCTCCAGTGTTACAAAGTTCAACACACACACAGAGACACACACACAAACACACAGACACACAGACACACACACACACAGACATACACAGACACATACAGACACACACACACAGATACACAGACACACACACAGACACACACAGACACACACACAGAGACACACACAGACACATACAGACACACACACACAGATACACAGACACACACACAGATACACACACACACAGACACACACACACACACACACACACATGGGAACCAGAGACAAGGCAGGGCCTTCGACACCTTCCTTCAGAGGCTCCCTCAGTATGTCACGAGTTTCCCTGTAAGTTCTACCTGCAGAAAGAGGCCTTTGAAATGTCTAGCCACACAGCTGGGTCTTGCTGTCAGAGTTTCTTCTGAATGAGTATTTACACTTACTTATTTGCTTCTAATATGAGGTGCACATCAATTGTGTTTGTTTTGTTGTTTAAGGCAGGCGGGCATTAGTCTGTCATGACCATGTCACACAACGTGAAAGGTCACATGTGATACTGCGTGTGTGTTGTGTTAATTCAGTCTTTATTAACCTTGTCTTATAGACCTTTTTCATATATGGCAAATACATCAACAGGACTGAAAATAGGACACTGGTCACTATTTATTTCATGGAAAAAAACATGTTTCATGGAAAGTGATGAGAACATGCAACATGTGGAGTGACAGTGAGTTCTCATTGTCTCGTGCATTTAGTGATAAATGCTGGGGTGAAGACACAATATTGTGGATGGTATACAAAGCCTAGCAATCCCACTGCTTAAAAAGAAAACAGACTACATTAAAAATGCCTCTTCCCCCTCACCAGGAGGAAATAAAATTTTTCTGTATAAAAAGAGATGCAAGGGCTTTCTATAATATTATTTAATTTTCATATCTCCTGGAAAAAAGAAATTTTGGATGAGTAAATCAGTGGTCAGATATTCTACAACTTAAATATGAAAATAACACTTAAGTTAAGTACATTCTTCAGGATTCTATTTTAATAGTTAAAAAGAGTATTCTTGGGACATGGCAGTAAATGCTTATAATTCCAGGATGTGGGGAACAGAGGCAGAGCAGTATTGCTGATACTTCATGGTTAACCTGATCTACACAGCAAGCTTGAGCCTAGCCAGGGCTACATATGCAGACAAAGTCTCAGAAAACCAAACCGAAAGCAACCAAGCAAGCAAACAAACAAAATCCACAGTAATCAGATTAACTAAATAGTCGCTGCACCTAAGCTCACCTACCAGGTCCATTTAATTTGTTTTCTAATCCTCATATAACTTTAAGATAATGTTTACCCTGTCAGATTTCATTACTCATCCATATTTGTCATTTCCATGCCCTATTTTGTAGTTCCAAAAGGAGGCAGAATGACTACAAATTCACAACCTTGGCCCAGGGTGGTGGCTTACACCTTTGACCCAGTATTTGGGAAGTAGGGGCACACACATCTCTATGAGTTTAAGGCCAGCCTGGGCTACATAGAGCGATCCTATTTCAAAAACTAAACTAAACCAACCTAAAATAAAATCAAATCTATACCTTAGTAGGGTAGAAGAAAGACGCATAGGCCTTTCAAGCTTTGACATTTGGGGTTTTTTATTGTCATCTTAAATCCACTCTCTTACCAGCTAATAGAACAACTGTTGACCTTTCCATCACAAGGAGTAAAGTTTATTGTCTCGATGCTTTAGGACAGGAGGAGTGTCTAACTGAATGGCACGCAAAGTCACTGCCCGGTATTCAAAGCAGGAAAGCCTCTAAAGGCCCACATCCTGTTGGTTCAGCATTGCGTATTAGGTTTCTACTTCCAACATGGTTTAAATGTATCTGTCACCAGTGGACAAAAGCATTAAGAGAAGACAAAACAAACTAACAGTGGGCAAACTGTACACTCCGTGGGCAAGAAGTGACGATAACAGCAAAAGGAAACGCCAAGTGTTTATACAATGCAAGGTTTTTAAAAATGTTATCACAATGGGTATATTTAACAGACACCAGGCTACTTGTTTCAATAAGTATACACAAGGGTTTTTGGAAGTTGTTGGCATATACTCAAGAGGAATTTTAAAACTGAATGCTGGGTTGTTGTTTTTCTAAGATTTATTTATTTATTTTTGTACATTTTGCCTGTATGCATCTCAGCATCTAAGGGAGTAAGACGACTGTGTCAGATCCCCTGGAACTGAAGTTTCAACACTTGTGAATCATCTGAGGTGGGTACTTAGAATGGAACCTACCTGAAGATCCTCTTCAGGATCAGAACTGAACCACTGAGACATCTCTCTATCCATCAAACTGAATGTATTGTGACACCAGGGAATGAAAATTTTATTGTAAGCTCATAAATTAACAGAATAAAGGAAATCGGTGGAGAAGCAACCTCACCTCACGGCAGCAGAGGATAGCTTTAATTAATTACATGGTGACTAAACCATGTGGAAACTTGTGACATGGGGAAACTTTAAACATAATGCCTTTAATTCCAATGGTGTATTCTATAGTATTTTTGCATTTTTACAGTATTTTATGTCTAATTTTATTGTAATGCATAGAAATACGTTCTTTCTGTAACCATACTGCACATGAATGTGCATCAGTAAACATGGCACCTTTGCTGTAACTTGGTCCACAGAGAGAAAAAGAAGAGAAGGTAGAGATAAGACCACCACACACACACACACACACACACACACACACACACACACACACACACACTTTCTGTAGATGTTCTGCAGCGTGCTTGGGTTCATGGCTTTTCACTGTAGACGGAACAAAGGACATCCGGAGGAGCATATTTCCAAGGAATTGTTCATTTTTCAGTGTTTGGCAAAGGTGAGAAAATTTCAGCCTTCCTAAATGGTGTACAAATGCTTTTTAGGATAAGTTTCGAGTGTTTTCTATGTTCCTTTCTTCTCCACTTCCCCACTCACCGTTTTAACTAATAGCAAACACTGCACTTTGTTAAGAAAATAATCCAGGAGCACTGTCAGGATGATAACACCCTAAATAGTGGGCTAGGAAGTTTGTCTAAGTCATCTGTTTCTCTTCTTGAGTTAACATGTCTGTATTTGAGAAGTCAGTGAAAACCCACCCCTTGCGTTTCTACCCGCTCACTTGCACCATGCTTGGTGGCAATTGGAGATGAGTTTGATGTTTCCTGCATCTATTAATGCAGTCTGGGAAGATGGACCCTGCACTAAGTTCCAGGGCCTCCAATTCCACGAGACCTTATTTGAGCAAATAAAAATGTCTGCCAAGATCTGCTTGTTTAGATAAGCTTTGTTGTCAATGCCTTCTCCCAGAAGACGGCCTTGAGAGAGAGTATGCAGCAATGATGTTAACAGAAAAACCAAAGCCACTCTATAAAGGAGAAGAAATAGAAAACAAAAATGGAGGAAAGTCAGAAATCTGTAAGGAAGTGGCTGATAATAATTGTCCAGTGTTTCAAAGAGGGTCACATACTTTGCCTGAGTATTCAACAACTGATATATCTATATACATATATATCATATATATGATATATAACGAATATATAATGTACATTATATAATATATATTTATATATAGTATATGTAAACATACTATATAAATATATGGTATATATAAATATACTATATATAATGTGTACAGATGTTTTGCCTGTACTATGTCTTTGCACCTTGTACCATATGGCAATAGTGTCGGTGGAGGCCAGAAGAAGGCACTGATTCCCTGGAACTGGAACAATGGGCTACTGTCTGCTGCCATGGATGCTGGGACTGTACCTAGGTCTTCTGGAAGAGGAGCCAAGACATTGAGCCATCTCTTTAGCCCCAACCCAACAACTTTTCATTCCTCAATCCTCCCTCCACTTTCCCATCCTCGTTGCTAAGTTTCAGCTTGCTTTCCAGCAGGAAAGCCAGGTGTGCTATTGAGGATTTCTCTCCTCTGAGAATTAGTCCAAGAGTAACATGGCAAGAGGAGGAAGAAGTGGCTGACACGCAGCACATAGCTAACTCACCACGGTCCTGACACATAACAGGAGGCACTCAATAGTACTAAGAACTTCTGCCCAGGAACGTTCAGTACAAAACTAGAGATCGCCACGTTAAGTGAGATACGAGATGGAGCAGCATGCACTAGGATGGGGACTAGTAAGAAAAGCAGGGCGAGGAAGAGGAAATGGAAAGGAATCAGGGACTAAGACAGGGTAAGAGTTGAGGTGAATACAATCCAATTAAATC
Organism: Apodemus sylvaticus; assembly: GCF_947179515.1. NCBI lineage: Eukaryota > Metazoa > Chordata > Mammalia > Rodentia > Muridae > Apodemus > Apodemus sylvaticus. The sequence continues at coordinate 54,321,628 of NC_067486.1, read as the reverse complement.
ACAGGCATGTATGGAAGTCCCGTAATGAAACTCACCCAACTAACACATGCTTAAAACCATCTTTAAAATCCAATGAATAAAAATTTTCCACCAGGATTTGGACAAACAAAAACAGGATAGTGCAGTATATATAAATGCCCCCTTATTGGTTGGGAGCCGTGAAGAACGGCAGGTGTGTGTACGAATCTATGCACAGGCAATACGACGGAGAGGCAAGATATAGATATAAGGAGAGATGTCTGTTTAGCCCAGAGTGGCTACATCTTCACAGAGCAAATACCACTTTAAAGCAGTGGTTCCCAAACTTCCTAATGCTGGGACCCTTTAATACAGTTCCTCATGTTATGGTTATATAAGGTCACCACATAACATTTATAGTTATACCCAATCATAAAAGTAATTTTGTTGTTATTTCATAACTGTAATTTTGCTACTGCTATGAATTGTAATGTAAAATATCTGTGTTTTCTGAAGGTCTTAGGCCACTCCTGTGAGGGTGGTTTGATCCGGAGGGATCACAACCCGCAGGTTGAGAGCCACTGATTTACAGCGATCTCCCTAATTTTCTGCACCTTGTCATCCATCTTCCACGGAAGCTGCATTCCATGTCAAGAAAATACGGGTGATAAACCTCTCATTTCCCTATGGAAGCATTGCATGGCCCTAGACCCCATTTGTGATCTCTGCACCCAACATTACCTTCGGTAGGATACTGAGGTAGGAGGATTCATTGGTTGCTTTCAGAAACGCAGCTGAGGATGATGGGGGCGTCCGAGTGAGGTCACCAAGCAGTTCATCGTTCCTGCTGCCCCTGGGGGCCAGGAAGCTGGCACCGTGTCCCAGGCTCCCGAAGCCAGCAATATCAACATCCTGGAGCGAGCCCTTCCGGTGGCACCTGTACCTGGTGTCCGGGCACACCAGAGCCTCCTCGAACACAGACTCCTCATCCGACAGCTGCAGCTTCTCAAGCTCCTTGTTGATTTTCTGCACATCAGCCACCGTGGTGCCAGCGGACAGGCGGCGACCTTCGGGCTTCGTGTACTCGGCACAGAGACTGAGGATGGTCTCCAGCCGCTGCCGCTCCTACAGCAAGGGGGTAAGCAAGGTCAAATAGGTCAGATGTGGTGATTGGAGTGGAGACAAATCCAGCCCCCCTGTGGAACTGGAGAGCTCATTCACACACTGGTCCACTGACACCTTTCCTCCTGAGGTCTTCTTCCTCTCTCTCTCTCTCTCTCTCTCTCTCTCTCTCTCTCTCTCTCTCTCTCTCTCTCTCTCTCTCTCCTTAAACTCAAAATCCTCCTCCCTCCCTCCGTCTCTTTAGGGCTGGGACCATAGACATCCACATCCACCCCTGACTTCCAACACCTATGGATACATACATTTAAGGACCTCAATGGAACTGATGGAACTGGAGCTGTTTACAATCCCTGGTTTCTCCCCTAAACCCTGTGCCAGCTATATAATCTTCACCCATATAAACCTGGGCTGACTCTAGCCTATATCATAGTCCAATAAGCATCTTCTTGATTCATCAAAGTCTCCAAAACTTTGAAGATAAATACACAGACAAACACAACAACAACAGCAAACAAACCTTCAGTTCCTATCAGACAAGAACTATCCCTTTCAAATTGTGGACTTATACTTAATATAAACACTCTAACTTTACATATTAATACTTAATATGAAGTATAAGTATTATTAGCTAATACTTATACTTAAAATGAACACTCTCACTTGACAGACAAATGGGTTTTTTTTCCCTGTTAAAAATGACATTTAAAGTATTTCTCAATGCACAGGGCTTATCTAGGTCTTCATTTCTTTCCCCTTACATCAAAAATTTCAAAATTTTTACAATATCTGGTCACCATGTAAAGGTCTTCTTCAGTTCTTCATATGAATATGTTTTTTAAATGTATGGATGGTGTCAGAGAGATGGCTAAACAAGGAAAGGTGCTCCCTAACAAGTCCCTGGGACCTGTATGATGAAAGAAGAGAGCTGGCTCCTGAAAACTGTCCTCTGATCTCCATATGTGTACTGTGACATGTGAGCACACTTGTGTGCTCCTGAAGACACACACAAACACACACTCAAACGCACAAATAAATAAATAAAGTAATTAAAGTACATAGTTGTTGCAATAAAATAAAGGACATTTCACATGAAGTCCAGATAGAAAGTCATCAATATACCTCAAAATCTAAAATCATTGAATATTTGATTCATGTAGATAGAATATAAATAATAATTTACTCACTTAAAAAACACAGGCCACAATGTATCAAGTAATAGCAATCATTAACTGTACCCCCCCTTATCAGACTCCATATAAAAGCACAGTCATTTACAATTTTAAGCAAATTAATAACATAGTTATGAACAGTGGGAAATAATTTTCCAAGTGGTACTCATAAACCTAGACAGCCTTGCCTGTGGGATGGGGAGCCTCACATAAATCTAATGCCACAATGAAAACCAAAACCAAAACAGAAGGCCATATGCTGGGATTCAATTTTACCACGTTGGGAAGAGACTTCCAAAGCACCGCCATTGAAAAAGACTTCACAAACTGTCAATCAGTTATAAAATAGAAACATTCTACATACTGAGCTGCTTAGTTTCATTCCAGTGCAGCTAATTTTTCAGAGTTAGCTCTCTCTTAGTTGAGGTAATAACAGAGAAGTAACGGAGTACTGTGGGTCCCCAGTTTCCATTCATTGCAGTAATTGGCAAAAATTAGAACTCATTTAAAGTATTTCTGACATATGTGTGCCCTTTGAAGTATCCCCCTCCCTCTAAAAGACTAATAACTTATTCAAAAAAGTCCATTGAACCAGTCCCTGTAAAGTCCCACCTCCCTGTTACTGCTTGAACTTCTGGGCTCCAGCTGCAGGTCTGTTCTCATGGCGTCTTCCCAGACAGGCACTCATAGTTGCACAAGCCTGACTCCTTTCATCCAGGCGCCCTGGGCCTTTTTTATCTCTGCAGCTGCCAGCAGCTGCCAAGTCCTACCCACCTCAGCTTTATGGGGAGGGAGTAGGAAACACAGCATCTATTGATTTATTTTAAACTTCTCCAGCAATAAAGAAACGTCTATATAGGAATACACACACACAAAAAGAAAACACTCTGTAAGGAGAAGAAAGGGACTTGGGTTAGTTACATCTCCTTTCTCCACAGCCTTAGTACCAGAGACCAAATCTCCAAAGAAAAACATGTCCTTCTGCAATTTGGATTGAATCAGAAGAGTCTAGATTCAGTCTCAGTCTTCACTGGCCGCACAGGATGCACACAGTAGCCATAGCCACCTAACATGATTTGGCATTTACTAATTTGCATTTAGTGGGGTCCCAGCAAATGGTGTAATCTTCAAGTGAAGGAAAGGTCCTCCTGCCTAGGACTGGGAGACACAATCCTTCCTCTCACATCTCTTTCCCAAAATAGTTGCCTTTGCTGTCTAGGCTGTTGCTTAATCCCAGAGGGAATAAATGATCCCAGCCCTGCGATGGGTGCTATTTCAGACAGTGGAACGCAGTAGTCAAAGGCTTGTGCTCAGGAAGTTTGGTCTACTGGTATGCGGCTCTCTCTTCTTATCACCCCATTCACAGGCAATCTGTCTAGAATGAATCAGACACACATGCAGCACCGCTGCCCACAAGTCTCAAAGAGATCCAGGCGGTGCTGAGACACGCTGGCCCCTTAAAAAGCTACACCAAAGAGAAATAAGCTGAGGCTGAGAAGTGCGTCAGAAGAGAGACTGCAAACCATTTTGGAAGGCACTTGAGGAAGCCTTTTAAGGAAAACCCTGAGCAGAAGTAACTGTAGATGCTGTTCGCTTCAGCCCCCTCCATTCTGGTGTCCGGTTCCCCATTAATCATCACATGGGCAACCTCCACCTTTGCTGTATGACCTTCAGGGGACACAGACCCCTACCCCAGAGGCTCAATTTTCCTTGAAGCTTTGCACTGCAATGTGCAAAGCCAGAGGTAGCCCAGATTCCCACATCAGTAATCTCCCATTCAGAAGACTGGTGGCTGCCACTCCAGGAACCAAAATTACTGCGATGTTAAGTATTCAGGAAGCAAACTATTGTAAAATCAGTTTCTTCTCCTTTCTTATTTCCCTTTCCCCAGTCTCTGTATCTTATGCATACCAAAGACATTATGACAGGGTCATAATAGCTTAGAAAGTGTAATGAGAATATTGCCGTGCAGCATTCTGAGCTTAGATATTACAAATTTAAAGAAGGTGTTGAGGGTTGGTAATAGATTTTTATTCCCAAACGTTCTACTTCAGAAGAATATTTCTATTATATGTGCTCTATTCTATTATATGTATGCTCTATTACAGGCCCGAAATAGGACAGTAAAAACCACCCATTGCCCTGGAGCCAACATCTGCTGGTCTAACCCACAAGACTTAGAAAATACTGAATAAATAAATGATGCAAAAAACAAGCTACCAATGCATAAACAGAAGTGAAAGGCTTGCTGGATGATTTGTCATAATATGCTGAGTCAACTATTTCACACAATACTAGTGTCTGCCTGGCATGCTTATATATGAGTTTGTCAAAAGAAATACTTTTCACTCATCAAAAATGCCTCCTTTGACAGTTAGGTGTGGTTCTACTTTTTACTGTCTCTATGGTCTTGAGTTTGGCAAAAATCTATTAAGTTACTTGTTTCCTAGTGGTGTGTATAGAATATGTAGGTGAGAAAAAAGAGCTCCTCTTCACTCATATTTAACAGAAGGGACAGAGAAGTGATCTGTTAGAGAAACAGCAATTAACAAAGGCTTACAATTCCCCCTTCCCCCTACAGATTAAGGATGGAGCTGGAGCTCAGCAGCAGAGCACACAGAGATCTAAAGATGAGGAGCAGACAGTGAAGAGGTAGAGTTCAGAGTGTACATGCAGAATTTCCAGGATGCCAGAAGCGCTTGCTAATGTCTCAATTAAGGAGGCCTGGTTTAGTGATGGTAATGTAAACCTGTAATCCTGGCATTTAAATACTTACAAGTCTTTTATGTGTGTATTGTTCTTCCCACATTTAAGACCCTTGAGTTTAGTAACTTGGATGTTAACATTTTCTCTTCCTGGGCATAGGAAAAAAGTTTTTTTTTTCTATTCCCCATCCCCAAATGGCATGGTCTTCAGATTTGTGCTGGCCAATGAAATGGAAGAAGCAATGGGTGACATGCCTGTACCACAGGCTGGTATGATTTATTACATGTCTTCCTTAGCTATGACGGACTGAGCCCAGCAGTGCTGGCTCATTAGTTTTCGTTCCCAGAGAGGAAGTATGAAGCAGAAGTCTTAATCAACCTACACCGGCCATGAAGTAGATGGAAGAAATAGATCTATGCTATTTTAAATCTCTTAAATATATTGTATTTATTTTTCTTCCCCTATAGAAATCCATTGTAACTGATAACTCGTGCTTCATTTTAGCAGGAAAATAGCCTGAAACTTGGAGAGAAGTGGCACAAAGATCCTAGTAAAGAATCCTCAGGTACTTACTGAATGAACATGTAACTTTGTCCAAAGAGGGGACCTTTATTTAGGGTAGGGTTGGTAGTATCTGATAAATCTATGCTGAAGGTTTCACACTGCAGAAAGATTAACTATGTGATTTGCTATGGAAGTCTTGGGTCAAGGTCTATCATTCAACCAGAAGACTAAAACTGCATGGTCAATCAATCATCAATGAGACATGCCTACAGATCAAAGGCTCAATCAAAACTTTGTAGGCAATGGTTCACAAAGTGGTGAGTGTGTCTTGCCACATTTCACTCTCCAAGGCTGGTAGAATAGTGTGCCTTGAGTCCTCTGGGAGAGAGTGCTGCAAGTCCCATTTCTGCTACCCTCCAGACCCTGCCCTGTGTGCCTCATTCTCTGGCTGATGTCTATTGATTTGTTTTCTCAAGGGTCTAAAACCGTGGCCATTAGTACAGCCTGAGGAGAGAGTTCTGTGAGGACATCTAGTGAATTATTGAATCTGATGCTGGTTTGGGGAACTCCTGGACCTGAAGGTGGTATCAGAAACAATGTGCTATGAAGAGAAAGCATCCTTTCACCTTGTAACTGGCCTTTCTATTTACCCCAACTCGCCTTTCTACTGTTCCTACCAGTTTGGGACAAATCATCTAATTAAGAAGCTGTAACCAGTTCCTATGGATCGGTTTGACAAATGACCTCATATGACATTCAACAGTTTACTAAGGATGCTATGGACTTTCTGAGAAGTCTACTTTCAAATTCACAGTCAAGGAAGTATTACACTCTGCCACTCTTGGTTTAAACGGTATTGACTCTGTGCCCATCCAAAGTGCTGAGCTATAATCAGGCTCACCAGTGGGGTTGATCTGGAATGGGGCACATCTACAGAATGAAAGCTCAATAGCTTTAAGTGGCTATGTCTGCTTGCGAGACAACTAGAAGTTGTTGGAAGGTAACTAATAATGTGGCAACTAATAACCAACCATCAAACTCCTGTTATAAGTGAGTTGCTCTGGAGATTTTATACAAATGACCTATTGTCTTCCTCTGTAATAATAATAACTATGGGGAAAAGACAAAGAATTAACTGAGATGCTTAATTATGACTTTCAATATACCTTTACAGTACTAACTACAGTGAGAAAAAAAACCCAACACACAGCCTAAGGAGATGGAGAGCATCTTACGAGCTCTGTCTAGGCATCCTCCCTGGTCTCATTTCCACACTGTGATGAATTTGAATTCTGGTTCTGGATATACATTTGCAGCTTCCAGCTGGGCAGGTGCCTCGTGTTTCAGTTTAGTTCATAAAACAGGGTAACTAGAGTGTGACCCCGACAGTGCTGGGCTAAGATGAGACTCCCCCCACCCAAACTCACAGTAACCTGGAAGAAATTGCTCGAACGTCTCCTTGTTATTCATTCCTCTTTTCCTACCCACACAGACCAAGGTCTGTTCCCCGTGGCACATTAAATCCAGTAGAGTGGGTTCTAGAAAGAATTAGTCTTAACAAAGTCCATTTTCTAATCTATACTTCACCTTTGACACTAAACCCCGGTTGCTGCTCCAGGTGCCCTTGGCTCTGCCTTAGAACTTCAGAGGTCAGCTGAGTAATATTATCATGCAAACGCCTGAGCAGTTTGTCACTTCCTGCCTTTGCTTGGACTTAGCTTGGACTTAGTGAGGCTCTTTCAGCATCATGCCACCAAGCGATTTTCCAAACACGCTTTCTACTCTTACACACGTGTGTCTTGTCTCCCTCAAACCTATTGCCTCTACTATTCCTAGCTATGTCCCTATGATAGAAGGGACTGGTAATATAAAAAGCTGTAAATATAAAAATATTATAGCTATTACAATTCACTTCATTATTAACACATGTAATAATGTAATATCAAATTATAGCTTGTATGAAGTATTCATTTATGCAGAGGTAGTGTTTATTTATGGTTTTCTTGCATATCAAACATGCCTAATGTAGTTTAATTCTAGTAATTTTTACCCAGCAATGTTTCTTTAGCTAAAGTTTCTACCTCACGATTATGTGTATTTTGTTATACAGACTCAGGTTCATCTCAGCAAGTAGACTTTCAACAAGGATCTCTGTTTTAAAGTCAACTGGCAAGCAAGCTGGTTTAAACTGTTTTACTTAAAAAAATAAAGTTAAAGATGAAAGACCCTTAATATTAACATGTATTATTCAAAAATGCTGTGAGTGACTGTGGAGCATTGGGGTGGGGAGGGGATGCGTAACATTCTAGGGGAGGGTGAATGTGTGTATGCGTATTAAAGCACTTGTTCAAGATAAATAAAATTCATGACAGAAAAACATTTCCTATGGCATCTAAGAAAACCTGCCACATGGCTTTACTCTCACATGAAGAGTGTGTTGGCAGAACCCCAATCAACGACGTGAGCCCTATTACAGATGCTACACTATACCACCAGAGTGCCAATACGACTATTCTCAGCCTAATTTCCACTTTGGCTTGACCAAAATCTGAATCATTTTGTTTCTTCTGAAAGATCATAATCTACAAAATGCCAGATGAAATAATTACATTAGAATTTCACATACTATTTTACTCTATTCAATGAAAATCAGTTTTTGGGTCGCACTAAGATCATTACTTCTTTTCATTCTATAGCTCTACCCTTGAGGCTGGAGAGGTGGCACAGCAGTGACAGGCAGCTCTTATTAGAGGAACTGGGCTGGGTTCTCATCACCCACATAATGGCTCACATCCATCTGTAACTCCAGATTCAAGGGATCCAGTGCTCTCTTTAGCTGGCTTCTACAGGTACCATACATGCATGTGGTACACATATATTCATGCAGGTACCACATTTACACACATAAACCAAAAATAACTAAAAAAACCCTTTATTCACCATCTTCTAAAATTCCTTTGTATATGAAGATAATAGAGAAAAATATAGGGAAACTACATGTAAAAACAGAGTAGACTGTGGCCAAGAAACTCATTGTAATGTGGTTGGTTATGATCCATAAAACAAGGAAAATTCTCTATGCTAAAATTTAAAGACACCTCACACAGTCTTATGCATCTTAGGCAGGAAATGCATCTTCATTGGGGAATGTAACAGCATTTTTCTTTCTTCTAGGACAGTTTGTGAAACCATAGCCTGACTGGCATGGCTTAGACCCCATCTGAATCATCATTATATTCTATAATCAAAAAGAGCAATAAACAAAAAAGAAACATGGTGCTTTTAAGCCAACTCGGTATTTTCTACAGATTCTGACTTAACTCCAAACCCAAGTGACAATCCCAGAACAAGGATACCGTTTTAGCAAATTTGAATGACAAACATCAACTTATCCAAAACAAAATTATTTCAATAGGACATACCATACCACACAAAGTGATCTTCCCCTGGAATCAAATGGACTTTATCTGAGCTGTTCTGAACTTCCTAAGGCTGATCTCATTAATTCAGCTCTTGAGAACAAGAAGGAGACTCACTCTTCCCTATTCTTCCTAACTTCTGCATATTTTATGTAAAATAAGTTGACTCCCCAAAAAAAAAGGAGCGATGAAGGAAGGCAGATTAGGTGGGAATGTAGGGAATGGGGTGGGGAAGGGAAAGAGACAAAAATGTAGCCAGTAAGATGGCGCCTGATTGCAAGACTGACAACATGGGTTCAATATCCAGGACCCACATGGTGGAAGAGGAGAACCTGTAAGTTATACTCTGCATCCACAGACATGATGTGTCTGTCACAAGTGCAAGTACACACACACACACACACACACACACACACACACACACGCATATACATCCACAAAATGAGCAAATAAAAATGTAATTAAAATTCTTAATTAAAGTTTTGATTTGAAAAGACCCAAATGAGGTAGGGATGCAGCCCAGTTGTCACAGTGCTTGCCTTGAATGCTCAGAGCCCTGAAAAGCCAACATGGCAGACCCTGCTGGCAAGTCTTCACTGTCTTAATGTCCAACTCTCCTGTGCTGTTGCACAATACTTTGAAGTACATTTGTCATACTTGCAAGTGAATCTACAATCATCTGGAAGTAGATTTTTAAAAACATTTTAAATCAGATCTCTTCTAATGGATCTGGTCCTTCACAACACAATGACTGAAATAAAACATTCCTATGTTGGTTAGACTTTCGTTGACTTGTCACAAGCTGTAGTCACCTGAGAGAAAGGAAGCTCGAGTGAGGAACCGTCCCCATCAGACTGGGCTGTGGGCAACACTGTAGGATATTTTCTTGACTGTTGATTGACAAGGAAGTGCCCTGCCTACTGTGGGCAGTTGTATAAGAAAGCAGGCTGAGCAAGCTATAGAGTCTATAATAAAGAGAGGAAGGTAGCAGTGTTTCTCCATAGTCTCTGCTTCAGTTTCTCCCTTCAGGTCCCTGCTGGAATTCCAGCCCTGACATCCCTCAATGATCAGCTATGATGTGGAAGCATAAACCAAATAAACCTTTTCTTCCCCAAGTTGCTTTTTGTCATGGTCTTTATCACAGCAATAGGACAAGGACAATTCCCACAAATAAAGTGATGAGTGCATTTTTCTGATGATACTTGTAGGTTTCTATGCTTCTTGAAATAGTAATCTCAAACATTAAAAACATTGCCCATTGCAAAGCTTCCCACGAGCCTTTCTAGAACCTGAAAATAGTAACAAGCATTATCACATTAACCCGAAGTCCCTGCAGCTTATTCTTTTATAAAAATAGTTTTTTTTGAGGTGGATCCGTTAAAAAGCTTCTAATTTAGATGCATTAAGTAACTTGCCAATGAATATAGGGGCCAGACCCACAGCAAAGTCAACAGATCCCTCCCAAGTGCGCATGTGCTCTTGGTATCAATATACTGCCGATTTTCTTCCAGTTGTTACACATATCATTTTGTTTCTTGATCTTTGTTTCTTATTTAAAAGCAAGTGTTCATGTACTGACTTATCATTTGGAAAGAGTGGGGTTTTGTCCATATCCTCCAGAACAGCATTCAGAACTCTTTTTAGTCCAAGCAGCCTTCTGTGTTTCAGCCTGAGAGTGAAAAGGCTTAGATGGTTCATAATCCACAGTGCTCAACTTCTGGGAAGCATTTTCTAAATGCGTGGCACCATCAAGAGGCAATAGCTTGTATTGCCACTGAAATAATAACCTAGGGTTTGCTTTCAACTGTAGAGCAGCCTGCTTTGAACAGTCATTCCCACACCCTATTGTATTCCAGGTTATAAAGTCTTTCGCACCTCATTGCCCTCATGTGCAATCACTAAATTATTTCTAGAAGTTAGGTTTCCCTCTGTATTTCCTTCCTGCCCACCTGTCTCCAATGGAAGAGGGCAAAGACATGACAATTCTGTTTTTCCTTTCAGTTCCCAGAGGATAACTGGCAAGCGAAACTTGTTAGTGATTGATTCCTTCACTATTTATGAATGCCTACATATATGCCATCAGTTTACTTGAAAGATGAAAAGAGAAAGCTCTTACTTTGTTGTCCAATGAACCAAGGTGATCAGATAATAGATAATAATCTATAGATTACCCAGTGGTTATAGATTTGTTTATTTAGAAACCGAAGGAAGGCTGTTTACTTACAAGCATAGCTTATCTGGATGTAGACAGAACTGTCAACCCAATGCCATGTACTTAATTTCATTTACATTTTAAAAAGATTTCCTTAATGTAAGAAAGTTTGGAATGACTATTTGGCTATTATTTATGTTTTACATGATATTTCTAAGCTGGATTTATCAGTCCTTGAAAGTGGATGAAGACGTGGAATGGTTGGTGGTAATCACTGGCTACTTCAAATGCAGAAGCTGAGAAAAGGTTCTGTGGAAATAATTCAATACTCAGTGTGGACCTTAAGAGCAAATCAAGCTATCACTATTCTAATCACTCAGAATTTAAAAAGACTTTACAGTGAACCTGGGCCACTGAGTTGATTTGTTTCGTGCATCAACTCCTGGCTCACTTCCCAGCAGTACAAACATTTTTAAATACTAAAAGTATAGTCAGGATGGGATGTAGCTGGCAGAAGGGCTATGTCGGGAAGGGGACTGTTTCAGCGGGACTGGAAGGATACAATCATCTTCCATACTTAAGCTTGCTTTTGTGTTTCAATGACCCTCTTGGTACGATTTTTAAAAGGTTAATACTACAATTAAGCAAAAATTACTATTCTCTTAGCATTGAATGTTACACCTTCTCCTATCCAAGAAATGTTGCTAAACTTAATTTGCCCCAGCTCTGGCACCAAGGTCTTAGATGTTTTAAGCTGTTTTGCAGGGACTGGAGTAACAAGGACACAAAAGAGCAGGAACAAAAAGAGATGTACAACACATAGACAGGCGACTGATGTGTCTTTGGTCTCCCCATGTGCACCAGTTTTGGATTACTACACAAATTTGCCGTAATGTCAAAATTTAATAATATTAACTGTAAACTCTCTGACCTTTAAAATATGATCTGCATTTGAAGACTGGCAAATAGGAAAGTGAATGACATAAAACACAAACATTTCTTATAAATGCTGATTTACACTGTAATTTCATTTTTTGGAAACTTCAGATTTATGGTCTGTTTAACAGTACATAAACAAGATTCTGGAACCTGTTGGAAGCCACAGCTTTGGTTCTTGTAAGACTCTGGAAAGCACCAATCCTTACTCAAACAAACAACAAAATCACCAAAACTCACCAACAAGCAACGATAATAAAGAAAACCACCAACACAACAAAATAACAACAAAGAAAATAATTCACAAAGGCTCATTCTGTCAATCTGTTTGAAATGAGAGACATCTAGATTAGCAGCATGTCTAGCTGTGCCTCCATGGGTATTTCTAGAGATGTCTGGGCATGTAGGACAACTGCAGGGTAAATTTTCCCTTTGAATATTGGTGATACCTTCCAAAAGGCTTGGGGCTCCAATGGGACAAAAAGCTAAAGAAGGAAGAAGCCAGTCAGTTAAGCTCTGCTCTTCCTGGGCAAGAGCATCTATGGATGCTGTCATCACCCACAGATATCAGAGAGCAGCTTCTCCAGCCTTTCAACAGGAGCTCACACCAGACAACTTTACAAGAGCGCTTCCAGGCCCTCACCCTCACTCAGACTGGAGAGCATCATTAGTCTTCCATGTTCTGAGGTTTCCAGCTCCTTGAATTGAGAAGCTACCAGTTTCTCTGGCTCAGCAGCATGCAGAAGTCTATGATAGACTATGGAGCCTTCAGTCATATAAGCCCATATAATAAATCCATGTATGTGTGTATATAAAATTATATAATGTATCTATATATAGATAGGTGATAGGTAGATGATAGATGATAGATAGATAGATAGATAGATAGATAGATAGATAGATAGATAGGTAGATAGATAGATAGATAGATAGATATAGGCAGTCACACACAGTCTCACACACAGTCACACACACACACACACACACACACACACACACACATACACACACACACATATTCTGTTAATTTGGTTCCTCCAAGAATTCTATTATGGAATACCACAAGATCTCCAAGATAAGGAAAAATAACTCTTCTTTTTTTATTCAGATTGAAAGGTGAACAAAACTTACATTGTCTAGTGGCCAAGGGCACAACCAACAGCTACAGAATGAGGAAAACTAGAATGGATGTCAAAATTGGACAGAAAAAAAAAACCCTATATTCTACAAAAACAAACAAATAAACAAACAAACAAACATCAACCAAAACCCAAAAAAAAACCATCCAATGCCCGTGGCACCTCCAGTACTCCAATGATCAGACTGCATGGTCAATCTCCAGTAGTGAACAAGACAAACACGATTCTAGCTACTTGCGAATTAAAATTCTTTCATCGTAAAGTGGTTTAAGGCACTATAATCATGAAATGCTTTCCAAATATCAAGGGATTGCTGATTCAGACATGACACATCTCTACAGTATCATGGAAATACTGATATGTGGCTTCCAAACAACTAATCGTAGCTTCAAGGAGTCTCAATATGTTAAACAAAACAAAACAAAACAAAACAAAACAAAACACCGTATTCCAGAAAAGTTGAATTCATGGTGTGCTTCGTGAGAGTAGGTGTTGTATTACAATGTGTTTAGAAACTAAGCATCACATGTGGCCCTATGCAGTTCTGAACCACAATAATCCTGTTGGCCAAGGCTTTGCAAATGACTACCGTCAGCCCAAAGGAAAATACTGCATTGCCACAGTGCAATTTGTGGAATCCACTGGCTCTCCACACAGAATACAGTTGCGTTTGGCAGTGTTGCCAAGTCAGGCACTTGAGACAAAGTTAAGTTTAAATTTTTAAATTTCTCTTATTTAAAATACCTGGCCCATCATGGACCTATCGCTTCATCTAGATTCCTGGGAAATATGCAGGTATCAAACAGATGAAACCTGTTTACTTTATAGTGATTTCTCCAGCTTGTAGAATATCGTAGAATATGAGTCAGCATCCTAATCCTCCCTGGAACACAGCTCACAATGAGAAAATTGAAATGCCTGCTAAGCAATGATTGTCTCAAGCTCCACACACTCACAGGTACTCAACATGGTTAGAAAAGCATCATCCCAAGGCCTCACATGCTCATAAAACAAAACAGCTTAATCAAAGCCTGATACCTTGTTTCTAAAAGATCACATAATGGGGGAAGGGAGGACAGGCGTAATGACCAAAACTGAATTGGCAGCTAAAAATAATAAAGATGAAAGAAAAATGTTAAAATCAAACCCTCAAATACCGTGGCTGTTGGCTATATAATATAGACTGAGAGTCATTACATTTCACTAATAGGGCTTTAGATATGTATAACTGAGGTTTTACCTTTAATAATAACTTTAATTATCTTGGGTTTTCACCAAAAATTGAACACGTTTTTAAAACAAAACACACTAAGTTAAAAATACTAGATACTATTATTGTGACCCCGAATTCTGACGCATGGTTTCTACATAAGTGGATTAAATAATTCTTTCGTATCTATCCACTCTGCATTCATGTACGAGTGGGTTTGATCTCTGAAACCTCGATGCCCGAGTAGGCTCACTCTGGGAGCTGACTGACCCTCAATGCCCATGGGACTCATTCACCCGCTGGCAGGCCAGGGCATCTTTCCTTGGCTTCCAGAATAAATTTAAAAATATCAGTAAGTTATTGCCCTGAGTGCCAGTGCAGTGTTTCTTTCTCTGGTTCTGGATTATCGCTTTTGTTTCTGATTTTTAAATAAATTTGCGAGGTGATAAGCTAAGTTTCTGCCCAGCTACTAGCTGTCCCCAATGGTGGTGGCAGTGTCAATGCTTCTGGCTTTTACTCTGGCCATTGGTTTACTGTTGCTAAGACTGGGATCCAGCCGTAAACAATTGAGAGATGGCAGACTGTGTCTTTCCAGTTGTTATTTGTTTTTTGTTTTTGTTTTTGTTTTTTGGTCTCGTTTATCGAGACAGGTTTCTCTGTGTAGCCTTGGCTGTCCTGGAACTCACTCTTGTAGACCAGGCTGGCCTAATTCACTCTGTAGACCAGGCTGGCCTTGAACTCAGAAATCCACCTGCCTCTGCCTCCCAAGTGCTGGGATTAAAGGCGCCACCACTGTCTGGCTGCAGTTGTTTTTTATAATTCATTTATTCCCAACAAAGAATGTATCTGTGTGTGTATGTGTCAAATAAAAGAACACTAGGCCTTAAAGGAAATGTACCGCTGTGTTTCTTGGTCTTGGGACCCATAGCTAAAGAAATAGAATTCATGCTAAGTCCTTGAGAAAAAAAAATCACTGTGTACAGGGGAAACATTATTTTTGTCTCTCAAGGACCAGAATCCAGGGGCCTGCACTTCAGACTGGTTTATAGAGATTAAAGAGCATTTAAATAAATCCAACATTCCCCAAATTCCAAGAAAACAAAGTCAACTTCTGACACTTTAGTCTTCAATCTTAAGCAAACACCTGATGAGCGTGTATATGAGTGGTTGCATACAAATGAGTGCATGGGAAGCCAGAATCTTCCTCAGTGGTCTTCTGTCTCACTGACTTGAAATAACATCTCTCACTGAACTGGCGGCTCACCATTTTAACAAAGTGTCCAGGGAGTTCTCAAATACCTGCCCCTGTCTCCCAATGCTGGGGGTTACTGCATGCAAAGGTATGTCTAGCTTTTTACACGGGTGTGGAGATTTGAATTGACTGTCTCATGCTTACAGAGCAGGATCTCTTACTCAGTAAGGCATTCCTCCAGGCCAAAGTTGAAACACTTTTATGATTTACTGAAAAAAAAGTGAGTTTTTTTTTTAAATATAAAGAATGACAAACACACTATTGGTATAAAACTCAAATTCAGCTGTCTGCACTGGAATGAGACCAATTTTGGAGCATTTCAGCACATGTTTACAAAGGGCAGTAAAAAAGTGCTTTCTATGTAAATGTCTTTGGAGAAGAGATTTAGTACCACATAAAAGCAATTTTCATGCTTAATGCTAATGGGAATATAGCTTTTATATTTAAAAAGACAAAATTTCACCATTTTTGAATGAGCTAATTTTTTCCCTTTTACTATACACTAGCATCAGCTTCAGCATCCTAATGGCCATGCATTTAAAGCTACTGGGACTGGTGGACATTCAGAACTAAAATCAAGTATGAGAACATCTAGTTTTGGGGTATGTGTCCTTAAAGAGGATTGTGGGACCCTGGTATCTTCCTCTTCCCATCACTTTGTGGCCAGGAGGTGGACAGATTCGTTCCGCCACATATTCCCTGCCTTGATGCAGTGCTCAGAAACGATAGGGCAACTGAATACAAAACTGCAAGCCAAGACTATCTTGCCTCTTTATAAGCTGTCTACACCGGGTATTTTGTAAAAGCAATGGAAAGATCATTCAAAGTGATCGCTTGTGATAAGGCAAGCCTAATTTTATACAATATGATGAGTCATTATTAAGGAAAAAGTATTACAAGTAATATTTCTAACAATATCATCGAGGCCTCCCAAGAAGTTGATCTTGCTCATGGTTCATAGCATCTCAACCTTGCAAGCAACAAGGAAAGTCACTACTGGGACTGTCAGGAATCTTAGATTTGGAGAATTTGGAGGACAGAGAAACCCACCAACACTTCTGTATGCTAAAGATGAAGCTCTAAGCCTATGACGTTTCTGGTTGGTTTTCCATCCTTGTGATACAGGGCCCACTGTGTAGACTAAAGGGGGATCTCTAGAATGATAGAACCCACAGGAATGTTCTAGTAAATTATCGAAGTTGATTATCTGACTTCATTAGTAATAGTTGTTTAGCACAGTGTAGTTTAGTATCCAGATATAAAATGTCTGTTTGCTAACTGAATCACCTTCTGAATTATGTCAATGGATCAAGCCTAGATAAAATGTTTTTTTATAATCATGAATAATGATAATGTATAACAGCAAAGGGAACGTCATGCTGGACTGCTGGCTGACATACACAATGAATATTTAATTACCTAGGGGTATGCATACATGTTTTCGTCCACTACTTTTAGTTTGAGAGGGGATAAACTAACCAAAACTTTTATATGTGATTCTTCTTCTGAACTCTCAAACAGATGTTGCACAGTGTAGATGGTTTCTGTCCATATAATACAAATTTTATTGTACTATAGGCACTCCAATTTTTCCATGTCATTGAGAAATCTTATTCCAACATACTTTTTTTTAAGCAATTAAAATGCCTCTGATAATCTTTCTACTTTTATAAAGCAGCTTTGCCACCCTATAGCTTTTTTCATTAAGGAGGTCATTAATCACTAGTGAAGCAAAACAATCTCTGACATGTACTCATTCTAACATAAAAATCTACTAAAAAGGGAGTAGAAAACTTCCTTTGAATGTTTTCCTTCCTCAATAGGGCTATGGGAGAATTTATTTTTCCACCATTGTCCTTTTACTTCCAATTAGTTTTTCACCTTAAGCAGAAACTTGTTTTAGACTGGAAAATAGAGTGAACTCAATGCATTTTGTTTGTGTAGTCTGGTGGTGCTGTATGATGTCAGAGGCATGGCTGATGGGAGTTTGGCATCATGTGAGCAGAGGAAAACAGCACCACAGAGATTGAGGCAGCCCTTGACTTTCCAGATGACTTGCTGCACTGACAAATTCTTGCCTTATTATCTCACTGACTGCCTCTGTCTTAAGTATATACCAGTGAACTTAATGATATAAATAACACCATCATCCCTTCTTGTTCTTAAAAGAAAGTTCATGAGATAGAAGAAATTCAGCAAAAGGCATAACTAGACGTTAGCTTTCCCCAGAATTTCTAATGGTTGTGCAAACCCTTGGGTGCAATCCCCAGCACATGAAAGATAGGGGAAAAATGATGCTAAGGAAGAGAAGAGAAAAGAAAAGGACTCTAGAACTCTGTAGAACAATTAAATAATCACAAGGCTCTAGCATTGGTGAATCTTCAAAATTTCAAAATGCCCAAAAATGTCTGACAAAATAGACAAGAAAGAGTTATATGGGACTGAGAGCAAGAGATAAGAGGGACTGTGGCTTGCCCATATGGAAATTCCACCCCTCTACATGGAATGGATCCTTAGTGTCTGTCTTCAGCCCTGTGAATGCAAGTCAGGACAACAGTTAAGTCAAAAGAGTAAGATTACCAGTCGCTCCATCTCCTGCTCCCTGAGTCTCTCCTCCCTCTGTCTTCGGTGATAATCCATCAGGTCGTCGCGTCCTGAGATGGAGCTGATGCTACTTTTCCGTTCTCGAAGGACCGGCTGTGGAGTTTCTGAAGAGAGCCTCAGGCTTTCCAGATCAGAGTCATCAAGCTCCATTGATCCACAAGAGTAGTTCCTCCTGGCCACAAACACTCGGTCTGGCTCTCCAGAAATAAAGGAATGACTTGGGCTGGTCCCTGAGTATGAAGCCCTATCAAAGTCATCAGAGGAGGTGGAGGCCAGGAGCATCTTCCGAGCCACTCGGGGGCTGGCAGGAACACTGAGGGCGGAGCTTACGTAAGGATTTCCCTCTGACAGAGAGGTTTTATAGGGTGAAGCCCCTGAGCTTAGAGAAGAAAAGTTAAGGTAATTGTCATTATCCACTAGGCTGTGAGGTAGATCCTTTTCTCCTAACTGACCTCGTCTGGAATTGCCCAGGGAATTTCTCGGAGGCAGGCTGAGAGGCGACATGTGGTTGTCTGTGGCTTTATACAACCTGGGAAGCGATCGGCTGTAGGCACCCATATTACTCAGACTGCTCCCTGAGTATTTCCTTGTTCTCACACTGACATTTTCAGAGGCTGACTCCTTATGCCTGCTTAACCTGGGCTGAAGTGTCAAGTTGTCCTGAAGGTTCATCTTCCTGGCTTGCTTTGGGCTTGAAGGCATGCTCGCTGCCCCAGACCTGCTGATAGGTGCCGAGCCAGTGCCACTCAAGGAATTTCCGTTCCACATGGTCAGGAGCGAGCCAGAGGCTTTTCTTCCTTCCAGCCCCCCTAGAAAGTAGACGCTGTCATGTGATTTATTCCTAGAGCTGTATCTGGAATAGGGAGGCTTCTCTGAGAGCCTGCTAGACCTCTCACTGTCTCGACCAGTATAATGATCCAAATCTGCTCTCCCAAGCGGATAGCCGCCAAGAGAGGCTGCAGAGCTGAGGAAGGAAATAGGGGGCTTCATGGAAATATTTTTATCAATTCCATCACAGAACTGTTTGTTTCCCTGGATTTTGGCCAAGGAGGAACTGGCCCTGACGCTGGTGCCCAAAGGAGAAGGGCTTCTCTTGGTAGACACGGGTTGAGAAAGGGTTAAATATGAGCCAGAATAGTCGCCATTGGCTTTAAACTTCAGACTTGATGAATATTTCCTCGGGCTTACGCTCTCCATCGTGTTTTGGGGCTCGTTCTCCAGGGAACGGACTGCAAATCCTTCCTCTAAGCCCCCATTTTGGAATTCCAGCTGCTTCTGCATGTGGCTATCTTCTGCCATAATATGGCTGGACCCTGTAAAGGGACAAAGGAGAAAGTTTTAATTTAAACTCACATGAAAGTGTACTGGAAGGTGAAAAATGAAGACCTCTGATCAGGGAGATGTTTTTAATACAAAAGGAAACTAATTCAAGTTGATGACAATGGTATTTGAGGCAAACAAATCCCTAGTAAAATAATGGCTCAAGATTAGGCTGGTATGTAAGAGTGGGACTTTGAGCCCAGTATTTTAGTCTCTGCCCGGTGTCTTCCTGAATATCTTGATTGTGCCTAAAAAGAACCACTAAATGGCTTTAGATGCTTCCACTAGAATCATTAATCAGCTCAGAAACAGTCCGGAAGAAACAAAACTCATGTCTTGACAGAGGAAGAAAGTTTATGTTACGTACTGATCCAGAATATGAGGGTGTGGTTCTTTTGGAGGCAAGCAATATAAGTTCAATTCTTAAGTGGACAGCAAAAAGCTCCTGTGCTCATCAGACAGAGGTAAGGGACAAAGGACACTGGACTGAAGGGTGTCCCCAAGATTGCTGTCCCATGGTCAAGGTGGTACATTTAAAAGCCCTAAATTATTCTATTCTTCAAATTCCTTAGTACCCCAAATGTGTTGTGCTTGTCCTTGGTAGTGAGACCTCTTTTCTCACAAACGTACCTTGCACCTTCTGGTCTACCTACCAAACTCCAACCCACCACTCAAGAGACAAAATAGGACTCCATCTTCCATAAGTAATTCTTTTTCAAAAATAAGTATATATTTTTAGGTTTTAGGTTAGAGAGTCAAACATTGACTTAAAATTTTAATCTATGAAAATTTCCTTGAATTAAAAGTAGCACTGAAAAGTGAAAAGGCTATATTTCTGAGTGAAAGAAACTTTATATTATTAACAAAGGAAAACCACAATTTGACTTCAGTAAGTACATGCAAGCCTAAGATGTTCCTCCAGCCCTCAGGGACCTCAGACACTAATGTCTGATGGAACAGATTATGTCTAGAGTTTTTACCTTACATTCATCGCTGACTTCCATTGCTCTATAAGCAAAAACCCTTAAAACATTTTTAACTACACACATCCTCATACGGTAGAGGGAAGACATCATTCTCTTTGCTTAGCATCAATTTTTCCTGGGGAAATTCAAGTATCTCAGCATGGAACTGCTTCTTACTGACAGACAGGAGTCAGGGAAATGTCCCTGCTTATGTTCCGGTGATACGAGGAATTGCCTCCTCATAGAGCTACAATCTCTCCCCACCCCTATGAATTCCGCCTTGGATTCATTGTCCTTCAAAGCTCTATTTGGATGTATGTTAGAATGATATATTTCAAAACAATAGCCTAAAATCCACACAAATCATCAAAGCTAAGCCTAATATGTGGTTTCCAGTGAGTTGTGAACCTCCTGTTTAGCTTGTTTTTCATGTCCTGTGGCCACTGCCCCTCTATCCCAAGACAATGCCCTCATCAGTTTCTTCCAGTTCCAAAGTTGAAAGCGACATCAGTCTCAATTGTGACATTTCTTGCTCTACTCCTTTGTAGGAGTGAAGGTAAGACAACCCTTGGTCTTTTTCTGAATTCATTTTGTCCCTGGTTGGTTTGCCATTTTGAAATTTTAGTAAGTTTTGACCAGTTCTCCAAACATAAATATTTCAGGACTAAGAAAATAAGAAAAGAAGATGGATCCTAATAGGAGTGAAGGTAAGACAACCATTGGTCTTTTTCTGAATTCATTTAGTCCCTGGTTGGTTTGCCATTTTGAAATTTTAGTAAGTTGTGACCAGTTCTCCAAACATAAATATTTCAGGACTAAGAAAATAAGAAAAGAAGATGGATCCTAAAGAATTTCAGTGTATTATATAGAAAAAAATACCCTAAATGCCCAATGATATGTGGCAAAACTAGAATTCATCACAGGAGTAAACAGTGTGAAATCATTTAATACTACATTTAAAGTATATTTTATAGTATAAAATATATTCATATAATATACATTAAAAACATTCAATAAGTTAACTACTTTCATGTGTGTGTGTGTGTGTGTGTGTGTGTGCACATGCGCACGCGTGTATGTATCCATAAACATTGATTGATTGCAAACTCAGGTTCCTCTTGTACATATGATGTGCACAACTAGCAGTTTTCCTACAGGCACTTAGGTCAGAATTTGGGGAGTCATCATGACCTCCCCTGTTGTGTCTATTTCTCTTTCATTGCCTCTATCAATAAGCCCAGTCATCGCTGTCCTTCATCTATATTCTAAATCTGATACTTCTTGCTATTTCACTGATGCTCCCCACAGAAACAGAGCATCTTTTGTCCCCTTGTGTTTACCCTCCTCCCACAGCAATAACAATGGACTGGAAAAGAAATTCATGTTAAAAGTTACTACTGATTTTTCCTAGGGTGGTAATTACTAGCGATTCCATATCAGTTTACATTTTGTACATTGTTACTTTTCTATAACAACTTGACATAAAATATTAGAATATGGTCTCTCTTACCACCTTGTTTTTTAACTTGGTCAGATTCTCGTGCATTTGAACACTTGGTCACCAGTGGTGGCTCTGCTTGGGATGGTGGTAGAAACTTGAGGTGCTAGAGGAAGTAGATCACTGTGGGAAGGGTTTTGATATATATACCTCAGCCTTACTTCTGGTTGACCGCTTCCTAAGTGCAGATGAATGGGACCAGCAGTTTCTCACTCCTACCAACATGTCTCTCTTGCCATGATGGACTGTATGCCCTCAAACTGCAAGCCAAAATGCAACCTTCCTTTAAGAAGATTCTTGTCCGGCATATTGTCACAGCAATGAAAAGTAACTAATCAACCACTTTCAAAGATTTGCCATCAGATACATATATGGAATCCATTCATTTTTCTTGAAGATGTGTTTGTCACCTAGTTGAATACATATGTATACTTATCTGAACTTGGTATCTCTTAGCCCTGCATGCCAACACAACACTAAAGGAAATCAGCTAGACGGTGATCTTCCTAACTCCACAAATGAACACAGTAGCTGTAGAAACCTCTCTTCTTTCTTACTTCAAAGACACTCTTCATTGGAGGTGTGATCCTATGAAAGGAAACCTAGAGATAGGAACTGCAGGCCAGTAATTAGTGATGCACTTGGAATTGGGGAGTAGGGTGTGAGCAAGGGCAGTAGAGGCAGGGGTAGAGACCCAAGTGGGAATGTACGATTGATTCCTCCAAGCAGTTGAGGACTTGACTGTAGGGAGAATGCATAGGGGATTACCGCTGAATTTATGGAAAAAAAAGGAGGAGTTAGGCTAAAAGAGGAAGGCTGTGAGGACACCTTGGCAAGGCAGCTTAAGCAAGAGAAGGGAAAGAGGTGGGAAACACAAAAGAAAAGAGCAGAAGCAACTCCTAGGTTTACAGCCATCTTCAGGTTTGACGCTGCTATATTTATTTTGGGTTTCCTGAACATTTTATGTGAACAAAGTAGAGGTCCCAGGGAAACTATGCAGTCCTTGCATTGTGTTATTGGGAAAACAAAACTGAAATGGAGGACTTGATGAATGAATTCACGCCCTCTTCTATACATAGCCTCAGAAGGTCTGGGCGCAGCAGGGAGTGCATCTGGTGCCCATCTGAGAGAAAGGACAACTTGCGGGAAGTCTAAACAGGAAAGAAGTTAATGTGTGTTGAAATGTTTGCATTTACTTTCCAATCCATAAATTTAATCCTTCCCATGCTCTTGTTATTTTACCACCTAAAACATGCATTCATCTTACTGTCAATCAGAAAACGCCAGGAAGTCAGGACGGAGTCTCATGAAAGATGTTACAATAAAAACCACAGCCCCTTTTCCCCTGGAAGAGAAAAATTACTTCAACAAGCAGTTTAAAGGAACGTCGTTAAACATTTCTTCAGAGAGCTGCTTCTCTGTGGTGTGGTTTATTAAATGGTTTTTTAAAAACAATTCTTCAGTTCTGCTCCACTCACACCAGATGACAATGGAGCTCATCTCATTCAAAACCTAACAGTCCAAAGGGGTAGATAGGACTCTGACGTCACCAGAGCCATGCACACTGTTGGCACCAGCAAAGGAGGGTAAGATAAGAGCACTGACTTTTTCAGACAAAGTGTTTGCTGCATTGCAGTAGAGAACAGGTCTGAACATCTGGTGGAAAGATGCAACCACCCCCCTGGCTTTGGCCAAGTAAATAGTTTTGGAAGATTCCCACCATACACGGCAGTGACATATCTTTTTACCTTGCTGTGTGTAGGCACTTGTGAGGGTCACCTGGAATGGCAGGAATTAGCCACAAAACACTGCAACTAAATAACTATAGAAAAGCAGAAATTGTGCCATGCTATTGGTGAACAGAAGCAACTTTAGGAAAGCCAGCTTTTAAAAGTCTGCAGGTAGATATCAAAGTGCCCATAATATAGTGTCTCGAGTCTATCCCGTGTCCTGCCAGAGCTCTGGAGCTGGGGTGGCTGGGGTGAGTGAGGGTGGGATTCTGCTCCTGTGTGTTTTGAGGCAGACAGAGGTTGATGCCTGGTATTTAGGGATCTCCACCATGCTGGTGGTCCACAGGAAGGCTTAACTCTCAGCCCTGCTGTTTACAATATGGCACTGTTAGGATTACAGAGTACCGATGGCATGTAATTGAATTCAGGGCCAGTCAAGCAGTCCTCTCAGAAGCAAATGCCATTCCTCACAGGAGTTCGTGTGTGTGTGGGGGTATTTCTGTGGCAACCAATGGCAGTTGATAGGACCTGAGGGGATCCTTTGAGAGGACTGAAGAGAAAAACTGAAAACTCTATTTTAACCACAAGGCCTATGCTTTATAAGGGAGAACAATACATACACGGAATCTTCCCTACCTTTCTACTGACATCAAAAACCTGAGCAAGAGAAGACTAATTAGAAGCCTCAGGAGCAAACGCTGCCTTCTCTCCCCTAGTCCCCTTTCGGAATGCAAAAGCACTCTAAGTCCCCTGTTCTTCTCCAAACCTTTGCTCCTCTCAGTGCCCTTACAGCAAACAAGCCCTCCCTACTTTACAAATAATTACTCTTGACCCTCAACCCTTCTCATACTCTTCTCTCTCTGCAAACAAGCCTCACCTCTCCACACATCTCCCCCAGCCATCTGCAACTACTCCCTCCTCCAGCAAACACTTCTAGGCCCTTTCTCCTGGTAGTTCTGCCTGCTACACAGCCGAAGCCTGAGCTTCCCACTGCCCCGTCTCAGTCTCCATAGGACCAGGCTCTGTTTCTCCCACATTCTAGCTTCCTAACCTCTATTCTTTCAAGCTACTCCTCCCCAATCATGATGTGTTAGTAGATGTAGTACTCTTACTGTTCTTATTGCTTCAACAAATGGATCCCAATTCTTTTCCTTTGCATCATGTTCTTTGCTCAAGGATCTACCTGTTTGGGTAAGATAATTATTAACCCTTAGACTCACATAAGTAGACTGATAATCTCCAAAGAAGAGGCTTGTATGTCTCACAAAGACCCAAGAAGAGCAGCTCCGGGTGTGTGTGGAGGGGACTGAGGGGAAGTATTTGTAATGACTTGTCTTACTCCAGAAGACTGTACCTATTACAGCAGACAGCTGTAAACCTTAGTGAGTACACACACATACATACAAGAACTCATTCTCCACATCGCCACAGCAGCCTAAATCACACAAAGCCTCTGTAACACACAAAGATGATGTTTCAGAAGCCAGACTTAAAGCATTTTTAGGAACAGCTCGATGTTGCAGAGATAAAAAGCAGAAGGAAGGGTTAGGGCTACCAAGGATCAGAATGCTCGGGTGACGTCTCAGGGTACCTACTCCATGGATTCTTTCTTGTTTTTCTTTTTTAATTTTTTTATTTTATCCTTTCCTAAAGCCATCTAAATGGAGGATGATCATTAAGGAAAGAAAAGCAGATTACACTTGACTCTACAAGAAGTGAGAAGAATAGAAAGGAATGGAGATGAAAACAGTGAATGCAGAGAGAAGACACCGGGACACAGAGGAAATGGACATCTCAGTTCCTTCCAGTTCACCATAAAGGTGTCCAGCCCCAGGCCACGCCTCCTTACAGTGCCCCCAGTTGCCCACTTGTACTGATGTCTAAACTCTGCCATACAACACTGCAAATGGCACCAAAAGGAGTCTAGCAATCATCACAGCCAAGAGCAAATAACTGTGCTCCCCCTGAGGCTGTTTCTCAGATCAGCTATTTAGTCTCAATTGTTTTATTTTATGAATTGGTGGGAATTTAAAAACTTAGAAGATACAATCAAAAGGCGAAAGGGTCAATTATAGGATTTTTTTTTAAAGTTTTTGTGCTAGTCCCTTCAATAAAATGCTTGTCTGCAGGAACTTTACGGCATTCTTTTGACTATCCAAGGAATTTGGCTGCTGTTTCCTGTGATAAGTCTTTGTAGTGGGGAAGGAGGAGAGAGAGAGCAGATTCTGCCTCAGAAAACAGGGGTCACTGAAGTTCCCTCCCACTGCTAAAGTCCCAAGTTTTACCTAAATAATCCGGTTGTAAGTTTCCTCAGTTAGACTCACAGGTGTGTTTAAACAGTGATTTATCTTTAACAACGTGTGAAGAGATAAAATATATTCATTGAGTAAAATAAGAATAAATTTAAGTTCAAGATTATTCAAATTAGAATTATGTCTCTCATGATAGAAATTACAAGGAACCAAAGAAGGCTCTTTTTGATATTGTTGCTTGTGTGTGCACAAGCAGTATGTGTCGGGGTGGTGCATATTCTGCAGCCTGCATCTGGAGGTCAGAGGAAAACTTTCTAGAGGCTAGCAGCTTTGCTTGCTAAACTTGTTGCTGAAAAGAATGCTCTAGTAAAAAAACAAAACAAAACAAAACAAAACAAAAAAAAAACACTACAGACTGTCTTTGGTGGCACATTCCTGTAATCCCAGCAAGGGAGACCAAGGCAGGAGGGTCATAAGTTCAAGGTCAGCGTAGCCTACAAAGGAAGATGTCTCAGAAACAAAACATAATAGCAACAAAACCTTAAACCCCCCCCCCCACACACACACACAAATGTATTCACTTAATTCTAGAACACAGAAAGGTATAGTGGGCAGAAAGGCCCAAAACAAACAAACAAAATGTGTTCAGTCTTAATGAAAAAAAAAATCCAGGTTTGAGAAGAAGCTATCCTAGGTTAAAAGACTCAGGAGACATGCCAATGGAAAGTAATGGATGTGCATGGTCTGCATCCTATGTGCAAAGATCCATCTGCTTAAAAAAATGTCTGAACACACTGCTGTTTACATGGGTGTTTGATGCGGGTGCTTTGAAGTGTCTTGCATCAAGGATTAGGATCAATTGAATTATTTTTTTCATGGGACTATGTAAAGCATGTAGTATTGCCTTGGTATGTAAGTACTGTAGCTTTACCCTAGAGAAATACCTTTAAATTACGACTCTGGAGAGTGGCTGTGAGGACCCTCTGAGTACTTCCCGGTGCTTTTCCTTGAACCTGGTAAGTTAGCAGTGAGTGCTGGTGCACCCTGGACATGACAGGTGGCTTGTTTGAACAACCACAATTTGACTGCTGCCTGAAAATCAGATACATTGCTCCTTTCAAAGCTGCAATGACATATTGCTCAGAATCACGCTGCAAATTATTTGAAAATCTCGGCATTTGGAACATGCTTTGTAACAATCCATACTCAAAAGGAAAATGAGGTCTCCAGATGAAACCTAAATAATGAATATAAACCCTGGAGACCATAGGTGCCTGGATCACTATATTACACTTTTAGTTTAAATTTTCCACATTAAAATATTTTTTCCAAAAAGATAAATGTACTCTGGAGCCAGAGTAAATAAAAATAAAATCAATACACTGACATAAATGATAGTGACTCAGTATACAAAAAATAAAGTGGGTCTCAGCAACTTGAATGGATACCAGCTCATCATACTAAATCAAATTCTATAACAGATGATTTTTAATGTACCCAGGAGAAATTTGAAAGCAAATGCATTGGTCAAGATTATAAATAGGTAGGCCATCTCTATTAAAGATATTTACAAGGTAATGCTAGGTAGAATACCTAGATTTCAACAACATTTGTGCCCAAATAAAAACATCAGCATGAACAGGAGGCAATGAGTCAGAGATAGGAGGGTCTTGAGTTTATCACAGCCAAGGCTTCACAGGGGAGTCTGGACTACATAATGAAAACATAAACAGACAGATAGATCAGTTGGTATGGTAATGTGCTTGCTGTTCGGGTCTGAGCATTGGTATGGAAGCTGGGCACAGTGGAACAGGTTGGCAGCCCCAGTGTCAGGAGCAGGGGAAAGAGACAGTGCTTTCCTAGGGCGCGCTGGGCAGACAACAGTGTTGAAATGATGAGTTCCAGCTGGGTTCAGTGGAATAAAAAGAAACGTAGCCATCTAGAATAACACTTACTTAATGCTGATCTTTATTCTCCCCACATAAGTGCCCACATCCACACAAATACAAACATTTGTCACATATACAGACAGAGGATACCACACATATGAAATACACATTAAAAAAAAAAGAACAATAAAACCCATTGCTTTAGATGATTAAAGTGTGCAAGTATCCGTGGAAACTACCAAACTTTCCATATTCTAACAAGTTTCACCCTAAAAAGAGCATATTTATGGTTAGAAGTGGGTTAATATGGCCTGTAGATTTTAAAATTCTCTTACTTGGCCTGAGAAGATGGGGCAAGATGCATCAGTGGGTGAAAGCGGTCACTGACAAGTGGACCTGAGGAACTTGAACCTCAGGACCACTTCAGGGAGAGAGAAAGTCAGTTCCATATATGCCATTGGAATTTGTGCGCCCTCCCTCACACAACTCCTCCACCAGAGGGATAAATAAATATAATAAACAAATAAGATCCTGTTATTGCTTCTCAGAAGATGGGGCAATCCTCTGGGTAAGAAGTCACTGACCCATATTTTGAGGGTTTTTCACTGAAACCCAAACCAGTTTTCAATGTCACTTCTTTCCGCTCATGGGTACAGTTCATACCTGGGGTTAGATGATTCTGACCAAGTCCCAGACAAACCGGGACAAATCCTCCTCCACTGTGAAATCATCCAGGGTCGGTGAACTAGAGAGATGGAGAGCCACAGGGTATACTGGACAGAGAGATTATTTATGTGTATGAGCTGTGGTCTTCCTCTTGAGTCAGAAAAGGGCACCAACCTTGCATGCAAAGCTACTTGTAGAAAGAATGTGAACCTAGCATGACATAGAGAAAAATTCTACTTTGACCTCTGAAGCCACTATGTACTTTATGAACTTAAACTGAAAGTCGTATCCATGACAACAAAACTCTCTCTGCCCTATCCATCCTGCCTTGCTTGTCCCCATCACCACTGACTGTAATACATCCCCTTAAGAATATTTGATTTTTCCAAACAATATTGCCCAGACTTAAATCTTTACTATCAACCCAATATTATGATCTAGCCATGATCAGAGAATGAATAGGTTCTGGGAGCGGGAACAAATGGAAGTCAGAGATGTATTCTACACTTGGAGTGGTTTTAACATCACCCCACCCCTCACTCTTGAGAGATCACATCTAAGGCCTTAAGTATGTTCAACAAATGTTCTACCCCCTATCTACACCCCAGCATATTTTCCCAGTTAACTCTAAAACTGGGTTGGATGAGCTTTTAAAGGATGTTGTGTATATCTTAATAGTAAAGATACATTCTGAGCAATACATGGCTAGTTGATTTCATCACTGAGAACATCTAAGAGCATGACTTCACACATGAAGCAGGACACATATCACAAGGCATTCTAATTTTACTGGACACCATCAAGAGTTCAGTTGAGTAAAATGTCACTCTATGGGCCAGTGAGATATAGCTCAATAAAAGTGTTTGCACTGCAGTGAATGTAGAAGGAGAGAACAGTTCCAGAGTTACCTCCTGGCTTCCATATGCATGCCATGACATGTATAAACTTTACTCATAAACTTTACTCTACCCAATTCATTTTTTTTTCAAAAAAATAAAAATCACTGTAAGGCTCACGACCACACTACAAATCGCAGAGTTACAATGATGATGTAATTGTGTCATTTATTTGACAGTTGGTTATACAGAGTGGTTGTTGTAAGACAACATAAGCTGCCTTGCTGGAAAGCCCTTTAAATATTGGGAAACAATTGACTGAGTCAAACTTACTTTTAATCAACACTGGGTTTTCAAGACCTTTACTTGTACTTTCACCTGTGTGTGTGGGGGGGGGGGGGAGGTAGTGAGGAGAGAAGGGGAGGGAGAAAAGAAGTAGAAGAGGAAGAAGGGAGAAGAGGAAGGGAAGATAGGAAGGGAAGGGGAAGAGGGAGAGAGAATGTCTGAGAGAGAGAGAGAGAGAGAGTGTGTGTGTGTGTCTGTGTGTCTGTGTGTGTGTGTGTGTGTGTGTGTGTGTGCCTGTGTACCTGTGTGTGCTCAAGGAAACCAGAAGAGGGCACCAGAGCCCCTGGAGCTGGAGTTCAGGCATATGTGAAACAGTTGCTATGGGTCCTTGGCTGTCTGGAAAGGTGGCAAGTGTTCCTAACTGCTGGGCCATCTCTGCAGGCCCTTCGTCCTCAATGTTGATGGTATTTCTGCTGAGGTCTTGTTGTTG
Organism: Apodemus sylvaticus; assembly: GCF_947179515.1. NCBI lineage: Eukaryota > Metazoa > Chordata > Mammalia > Rodentia > Muridae > Apodemus > Apodemus sylvaticus. The sequence goes on along the minus strand of NC_067486.1, from coordinate 54,291,526 downwards.
TTGTATTTGGATTTTGTTTTGTTCTTAAATATTTAACTCTCTGCAGGAGACCTAATAAAGGAAATGGCTACTTTCAGATGTTATTTTTATTGTAATGGCTAATCCAGGACAAAGAACACTGGACAGGCTTGCCAAGGACACGAGGCAGGAGGTTAGTTCTCTTTCTGTGTCCACCAACTAAGAGGAATCATATACAGAGTGAGTCATTTCATGGATGTCCACCCTGCTGAAGCGGAGGTTTGCCAATATTTGAGATGCTGAGAGTGAACTAGACGTTCCTTGTGCCCCCACAGGTTTCTGTACTCCCAAAGATTACTGGTAAAATAACCCAGGAGTGCCAGTTACATAATGCAGGAAATGGAAATGACCACAGAACATAAGCATGTTTTAGAGATAAGATAGCAGCTACCTAATTGGGCAAAGCTTTTCCCCCAAGGTCCCCCAAGGCTTGCCAAGGTCATAGTGAATCATCTTGGCCAAACACAGTGAGAAAAGGTTCTAGTGAGAACTGTTAATGCAGTATTTCATACCGGCTGATTCAGCAGTGCCTACGAGAAACGTTTCATCTGCATTCCTATGCCCCGCAGTTTCCTTAATAAATCTTAAGTTGCTTTTGAAAACACACTTCAGCAATGATGCAAACAGCGTGGCAGCCAGACACTTCTTTCCAGGCCTTTTGGAATACCTCTTGACTGTTCACACTGGGTCTGCTTTGGTCAAAGGAATGCAGGAGTTGGCTTACATCACTTGTACCTGCTCCAGATTCACCAGTGCAGGGGATCAAGAAACAAATCTCAGAGAACTCTTGTAACTCCCCCACTTTCATTATTTGATACACTAATTCCCCAATCACATTGCCAATCTGGAGAAGTCACCAGCGTCATGCAAACAATCTGTCTAAGATGAGAAACACCAGCAGGCACTGACCTGCTGAGCTGCAGTTTAGAAAGCGCTGACCCTGTTTAAGTTAACAAGGTTTAATACTAGAATGTGCAAACCTTCTCTTCCTCTCCTTTTGCAAAATAAGGAAACACACTTCATCTAATAAAATCAACTGATCACATTAAACAAATAGTTCTTACATGTGCTAAAACTATATAATTTGGCCTGTTACCTCGTGTTATTTATCTGGGTCTTCCCAGCCAGCAGTGTCTGGCATTCCCACATGTTTATGTGATGACTTTTTTACCCTTGGCTTTCTTTCTCTGACACTGATAGCCAGAATGCTTAAACGTCTTGTCTTTAAAGTACATACAACACAAAGCTGCTTTTCAGTGATATACAAGAAGCATCCCTAATTATCAAAGTCTATTTTATCATATATCTATTTTACAAATTAACCCCTGGATTTTTTTGTATGAGACAAACACGAACTCTTGCTTGGTACGTTTTATGCTGAAGGGATTTGAAACACTTGACCTACACCATGGCTTAACTTATTTTCAAAAGAAAAAAGAGGGGGCTGGAGAGATGGCCCAATGGTTAAGGGCACTGACTCCTCTTCCAGAGGTCCTGAGTTCAAATCCCAGCAACCACATGGTGGCTCACAGCCATCTGTAATGAGATCTGATGCCCTCTTCTGATGTGTCTGAAGACAGCTACAGTGTACTTAGATATAATAATAAATAAATTTTATTTTAAAAAAAGGAAATAAAAGACAAAAGATACATTCTTTAAATCCTAAGAAATATTTTAAACCGCTGACTTTCTTGCCATAATTACCAAAGTCCACAATGGCAGGATATTGGGGCAGATAGTTATGGAGGTAACAAGAATGAGCAGACAGGAGGTGAGAAGGAAAGGGTTGCTAGCCCTCCAGGGAAGAGCCTGCAGGGGGCAGATCTCACCTGCCTGAGAGTCAGCCCTTCTAAAATCATTACCCTAAATGTTTCCATGTGTTTCCTGTGAGATGGATCTCCTGGCTAGATGCCAACAGAAGACCATCCCTTAACAGCATGTGGAACCCTGACCTCCCCAGGGAAAGGCACCCCAAAAACCTTTCTTCTAGCAACCAAACCTCCACTATTTGAGGATCAGGAAGGTCACCTGGCACCCAGGACTTGAACCCATAACTACAGGCCTAATGTCTAATGCTTGTAAAATGAACTAGTCAGTGTTAACATCCGTAAGGACTTAAATCCACAACCACAGGCCTAATGTCTAACACTAGTACAGTAAACTAGCCAGTGTTAACATCTGTACCTGATGCAGCCACACAGGCACAACTTTTCAGATACTCAAACACTCACTGAAGGTAGGCAGTGTGGTTTATGCCTATGATCTCAGTACTCCAGGACACCAAGAAACAAGTATCATGGAGAGTTTGATGTAAGCCTGGGGTACAAAGTAGGTTCCAGGCTAGCCTAGGCTACAGAATGAGCCATTTTCCTGAAGCAAAACAACAACAAGAGATAGAAAAAGAAAAAAAAAAACATTGAGGCAATTCTTCTCTAGAAATGGAGCCATACTAATATGAAATTAAATTAGCAATAACTTTGTGCAAGATAATATGTTACAGAGCAGAAGTCACGAAATATGTTCTGATCTGTTACTATCCAACCATGTGTAAGGCTTGGGAGCAGTGGTCTCAGATAAGAGAATTTGGTTTTTCGAGAAAGAGTCTCACCATGCCCAGCTTTGACTGACCTAGCACTCATGATATAACTGTGATGGTCTGAAGGAAAATGGCCCGCTAGGATCATATGTTAGACCCCAGTTGATGAACTGTTGGGAAGATGTGGGCTTGTTGAAGGAATGGTGTAGCTGGGGTTGGGCTTTGAGAAAAAGCCCAGTCTTTGTCTCTGTCTGTCTGTCTGTCTGTCTGTCTGTCTCTGTCTCTGTCTCTCTTTCTCTCTCTCTCTCTCTCTCTGTGTGTGTGTGTATATGTGTGTGTGTGTGTGTGTGTGTGTGTGTGTGTCTTTTACTACCTGTGGATCAGGACTAAAGCTCTCAGATACTGCTGCAGCATCACGCCTGTCAGCTTCCCGACAATTAAATGTTTCCTTACCTAAGAGCTGCCACAGTCAGGGTCTCTTTTCACGGCAATGAAACACTAAGACAATAGCCAAGCTGGCCCTGAACTCATAGCAATTCTCCAACCTCAGCTTATTTAATCCTGAGATTACAGCTACCAAGCTGTTAAAAAAAAAAGACCTTAGTTGTTTTGGGTTTTATTTGAAATGGGTCTGATGTAGCCCAGGCTTGGCTTTAAGCTTGCTATATTGTTGACTATGACCTTGAACTCCTGATCCTCCAACTTCTACCACCGGATGGAACTGTAGCTATACACCACCATTCCTGCCTCTGTGATTCTGCAAACCAGACCTAACCCATCATCGTGCACGTTAGGCAAGCATTTTACCAGCTGAGCTCTATCCCAGCCTGGTAAGCTTTCTAAGGTTCCTTGTACTCCCAGAATTATCTTGTCCAGCCTGCCCCAAACAGTCAAGCTTGAGTTGTCTTCAGATTTCAACTTGACACAATTGAATGTATTCTGTATACACACCCATCAGTTTATAGATCTCCCGTACCCACCCACCCACCCTGCAGCTGCCAGGGATCTTTCTCCCTCCATAACCAGGAGGTTCCTCCCTTTCCCTTCTGTCTTCGATAACTGTGCCCATTCATGTGCTCTGATCCTAAGGCCCAGGGAGAGACTGAAAGAGAAAACCTCAGATGCTCCGTTTGCTACCTGCATTCAAAGGCAGCATCTGCTGTGTATGTGGGACCATCTGTTGCTCGTTTTAACATGGAAAAGATAGTGCAGGCCTCAGAAGTGGTGTCACAGGTCACACACACCCAGACATATGCTCCACAGTCACCAAGGCTTACATCACTGCCCCTAGCTGGGAATTTATTTTTGAATTGGGGAATGCTATTGCTAAAACTCTCAAGAAGGGTGGCTTTGTTGTTGTTGGTTGGTTGGTTGGTTGGTTGTTGTTTCTTTGTTTTTAAATCTGGCTTGCTTAAATATCAATTCTTAAATTCTCTAGTCTCAGGTTCTAGCAAAGTTGCGCCTGCCCTGACTGACCGGAGGCCTTGCCAGTCTCTAATCCCTCAGCTTACTTGTCATCTATGAACTGGGAATTGAACTTAGTGATCACCGAGGCTCCCTTATGCTCAAATTCAATTTCAAGCCAATTCAAAAGCATAAAGAAAGCCTAACAACTTCCTTCATCTCTACAGGATAGTAAGACTCCTAGTGCTGAGGGCAGAAGGGTCCCACTGCAGATGAAAAGGCTTGTGGGGATGTGGTCTGTGTGAGCAACCAGAATTAAGTAAGTTTGTGAAGATCTAAATTAAATTAAGATCCTCAATTTGCTAACATCTGTCTGACCTGAGAAACGTCCTGGAACAGGGTTTGAGACGGGTGGATCTCTGTGTGTTTTAGACACTGCACAGTATTTAACAGCATCCCAGATCTCTACTCAGTGGATGCTGATGGCACTTTCCTACTCTCAGCTTCATAACCGAAAGACTGTGCCTACATTCAGACTGGAGGCCACCCCTTCTTCCTGAGAACTACTGATAAAACACATTTTATTGGAGCTTTAAGAACAAAGCACATCACTAAGAAGGCGTTTCTGTTTCAAATGAATGGCATTCCAACATCTAATAATTAAGCACAGAGAGATTTAGTGACAACGTATAAGGCTCAGGTATTCTTGGAAAAGGTACAAAGTTCCTGTCTTTCCCTGTCACCCATGTCAGTACCTCTCTGCCAAAGGCTGAAATGTAGCATCCTGTAAGGTCAGTTACCATAACCACACTTCCGAAACTGCTTTAAACAATTATGCAAAACTAATTAAGACTCCTGAAGGGAATTCTCCATTATACTCCACAACCCACCATGCTTAGAGCCATCGACACTGAAGAAAGCAATGCAAAGCAGTTCCATCAAGTTCAAGCCGATCAACTTTGGCTTTCCTTCCCTCTCCTGAAAATGCCAGCGAAAGTGGTCAGCTTTGGCTAGAGTTGTTGAAAAGATGGGTTACATCTTTGCCCACCATCTTAGCTAGCTTTTCTTGCTTGCCCCAAGCAGGGATCCAGCAGACAGCCCTGCAATCCTTTCTCACCCCAAAAGAGCAGCAGCTGCCAGCTGTGGGGAACCAGACAGAAGCCTGAAAATTGCCTGCCCTGATGACTGCTCTTAACCAAACATCTCCTTTTGCCGTTTGTGAGTGAGCTAGGATTTGCAAACTTCCCTGCCCCTGGAGTAAAAGCTACGCTAAGCTAAACGTAAAAACTCATCTCTCCTCGCTTTTAAAGGCCTTTGTCAATGTTTGGAGACTGCAGAGTTTCTTAATTACACACAATGTTTAAATTCCACAATGAATTTATCAGGGAAAAAAATCATTCAGTTAAAATCTTTTAAACAACTAAGTCCAGGACAAGAAAAGGGAACCTTGGGAAAACACAACTGTTAGTTTTCAACGAACCTTAGCTCTTTATTCAAACGAATATTTACACGATTGAACCCAATGACACCAGGCACATTCTGTTAAAATAATGGACTACTCTAAAGGTTTATTTACCCCAGATCCAATGAGTCTGTTGCTAGCCTACCAGGGACTAAGAATTCAAGTGCTCCAGAGGCCAACGTTCAACCCTACGAAAATGTGAACCGTATTTGCAGTCTTCTATCTAAATTCGGTCGTTTGAAGCCCAGAGGAAAAATGATCTCAAACACACAAGATAAAGCCCAAATTGGAAGCTTAGCTACAAGTGTCATGGTTGAACATTTCCATCTGTAATTTACATGTTCATATACAGGAGGAAAATGTGGCTGGCAAAAATATTTACACTAACGGACTCCACATTTTAAGTCTCTACTAGACTTATTCTCACAGCTGCTCGGAGACTAGCTGTGCATCCTAGAACTCTTGAGATACCACAAAAGGAAGACTTCTAGGGAAGAGGGCTGGGCCAGGCGAAAGGCTTTCCAGTCCTAGCCAGTCCACTTAAAAGGCTGCAGGATTCTTCCCTCTTTGAAGTGACAAAGGTAAAAGAGGAGCCTTTGGAAGGAGGTTGGACTTATAAAGCTCTTTCAAACAGGAAACCCCAACCCGGGAAGGGACAGCCCGTCAGCCTTTTAATTTCCTGCCGGTGGCGGGAGTTAGCTGAGTCCTCCCTGCTTCAAGTGCTGCTGGCTAGGGCTAAGTTACTGAGCGCAGCAAGCAACAGTTCAGCAGCTCCCTGACCTGCTGAAGCAGAGGGTCGAAATGCTACCCCGACTTGTAGCTGCTATCCCTACAGAGGAAGAGACCACTACGCCATCAATGTGGGGTATGATAGGGAAACCATAACTGAATCACAATCAGGAGCTCCTGGAGGGAATCTCGGTCCGGAGGGAGGCTCACTGTGCAGCCTCATTCTAGAAACAAAGTACAACTAGAAGCTTATTTCAGAAAGGTCTTCTCTGAGTCTTGTATTCCTCAAGATCCAGCTGTGGACATTCTTATTCCCGGGGATCCAGATCTCTAAGCAACCCAGACTTTCCGCAAAAGTTGCCTTTGGGACCCTTAATTAAATCTTGCCTTTTAGACCCAATCACTCTGGAAACGTCACCCCTACGGGGACACCCGTTCTCCACAATCCTTCCACCCCACATCGCCGTGCACCATGGAGGACAGAGCACTCTAGGACTGTAATGTTCGGGTTTTGCCGACCCCTGCCCAGGCTTTTGTCCCTACAGCCTGCAAGGGAAGCAAAGAAAATCTGCGCACAGGGCGCCCACTCACCAGCTCATCTTTCTCTGGAACTGCAACTCTCTCCTCGGGTCCCGCTGCCCTTGGGCCTGTCCCTTGCCCCCGCCCTCCCTCCCTGCGTCCTAGTCCGGTCCCTGCCGCAGCCGCAGAGCCGCAGCCAGACCCTGCCGCTGCCGAGCACCGCGCACTCCGCGCGCCCCTCCCGGTGGGGGCGGCCACCGCCTCTTCTCCGCCCCCGACCTCCGCAGAGAGACTGGAGGCTACCAACTCGGCTGAGGGGGAGGTTGTGTCCCCAAGGAGCCACCAGGGTGCGCAAAGGCAACGCGGGCCGGCTCCTTCAGGCCCTCTGTAGCCCACTACTCACCTGGGGTGACAAGAAGGCCGAATGTAGGTGACCACAGAAGGCAGGCACCCTGGTTGCTCTGTGTGACACTCAGCAGCGCCCCTCGGGCCGCGGTGTGGACTCCTCGAAGCTCCCTCCAGGTCCCGACCCCAGTTTCGATGCACCGCAACGATCCTTGGAGTTCTAGCTAGGAAGTCCTGGAGCCTAGGCTCCTAGGCAGCTAAGTTGCTGCTGCTTTTACTGCGGTTAGAGTGGCCTGTCCACTGGTCACATCACCAGGCTCAACTTTCTCAAAGCTACATTCGCAGCAATGTAGTGGAAACCTTTGTCGTTAGCTTTTCCTTTCTTTTCTTTTCCTTTCTTTTCTTTTCTTTCTTTCTTTCCTTTTTTTAATAAAGTGGAAATGGGACGAGAGAACACACGTCCTAGAGTGGTGATTTCCTCCCCATGATGAAGTTTGTGCTATGTGAAACTCCAGGTGACCGCACCTTCGCCAGAGACTGTTCTCCCCAGGGCAGGTTTACCTGATGCGTCAGAAAAGCAGCTGTGCCAAATAGCAGTGGAACCGCCCGGGGACAGGGCTGGAATCAGGCGGATTTAAAACTCCAGGATACTGATTGCCTCGGAGTGATGTCTCATAAACTGTTTTGCATTTTCCAACACATTTAACATAACCAGTGGAAACAATAGTAACATGAACGTCTTTCAGCGTTGCTTGCCTGGGCGCCTATTCCGTCTTGAAACACGCACATGTGGATCTCTGAAAAGTTCTGGCCCAGTGGGGTTCAGTCAACCAAAGACAAAAAACCCTGGAGGAACTCACAACGTGCAAAATACGGAAAGCTCAAGGACTGGCAAGCTCTTTAATAACAATATGGCCCGGGCAAATTGTTTTAGCTACAACCAAGGATGTCTTTCAAGGTTGTAGCATAGCAGCAGGGGTACCAGGGCAGGTACTTCCAGTAGTTAATAAGCCTCTGCTTCAGCCATACACAATGCCTTCAGCTGTGAGAACACTCGCTAACAAAATGTGTATTTAAAATGTTTTATTTATTTAAGCAAAAGTATGACTTTATATATATATATATACTATTTATTCCTGTGTGTGCTTTGGTGCATGTGCGTGCACGTGAATTCAAGTAAGAGGGGAAGGCAAAAATGGCTGTCAGCCACTCAACATGGGTTTTGACAGCCAAACTCTCTGGTCCTCTTCAAAAGCAGTACAGCTCTTAGCTGCCGAACAACCTCTCCAGCCCGGAAAGTTTGACTTTCTGTGACAGCCACTCCTATAAGGATGTTTTAGAGCATTCTCAATGCGCCACCCAGGTAGGATTCGCCCCACACTAATAAACTCCCGTGACTTACACACCGTCCTTTCCCCTCATCTCCACGCACTTAAAATCATTCATCCCATCACAATGAAAGTAAAGACAATGAAAGTAAGAGCCACTTGCCTCTTCCACACACTTACCTGCTTAACTATAGCAAAATGCCGGGTCAATTGTTAAGAAAAGCTGTCTAGACTCTCTGTCTTCTAGTTTACGCCAATCAGAAATTGCCTTTATTGTATTCCCCTGAGCTTAAATTATGCAACTGAAAGATTGCTTCTTCCCAGGTAAGGTGGTGGTACGTGACAATAATCCCTACTCTTGACAGAATGATGCAGGATGATCAAGAATAGTGTGCAAGCTTGGGCCTCTTAACTAGTTGGGACCAGCCTGAGCTATGCAGAAAAGACTGACTCAAAACACCAAGGACTGACTGTGGAAATCAATATGGTGGTTCCTCAGAAAATTGGGAATCAATCTACCTCAGGATGCAGCTATACACTCTTGAGCATATAGCCAAAGGACCATCCATCCTACCAAAGGTCAGTTGCTCAACTGTGCTCATTGTGGCTTTATTTGTAATAGCTAGAAACCGGAAGCAACATAGGAGTCCCTCAACCAAAGAACGGATAAAGAAAATCTGGTACATCAATACAATGGAATATTACTAGGTTGTTTTAAAAAGTGACACCATGAAATTTGCAGGCAAATGGATGCTACTATGGAAAAAAAATCATCTTGAGTGAGAAAACTCAAACCCAGAAAGATAAAGATGGTATGTATTCACTTATAAGTGGATACTAGCTGTTAAATACAGGATAATCAAGCTACAATCTGCAGGCCCAAAGACTAGGTAAAGAGGAGGGCTCTAGATGGGTAACATGGGTATCCCTGGGAAAGGGAAAGATAATACCTTTGGGGTGTCAATCAGGTTGGGGTGCTCCATGGCTGTCTATGCTGCTCAGCATTAACAAGTTCAATCATTATTTTCTCAGCAGTGGGGGAAGTGGGTGCATCTCACACCTTAGCAGCAGTTACTGGCTGATCACTAGCTCCCATTTCTCTTGCTTTTCCTTATGGCCAAAGCATTGACTACCCAAAGTTCAGACTTTGGACCTAGTTTCCATCTATGGCTTCCATTAGTGCTGTTTCTCTACCCTGCCAAACTAAGTCCCATCATGAGCTGACTGTCCACAAACTTTGCACCCAGACCAATCCACTCCTCCCAAATCCCAGACCCCTGGCAGCTGCTCACATAGGTGCCTAAGCCTAATGAGCTCTTATTTACCATTTCCAACACTGATTCCTTAAAATCATTTCCTCAGTCTCCAACCACTCTTTTCCAACCCCAGTCTTCCTCATACCGGGTCTAAAACCTTGCGTCATCCTTGAATTTCTTTTCTCTCCAACCCATCAGAAAGTCCTTTCTGCTCGTATCAAAATCAGCACAGAATTCACGTGCTTGCTACCACACTGTTTCTCTCAGCAAGAGCTCACCTGCGGTACTGCCTTGACTTTACCCTTGCCCTGTTCCAGTCTCTGCTCTCTTACAGGATCGTGTCAACGTAGAAACCGGGGTGATCATTGTAAAACAGTAGGCAACACAAACTACTCCTTTGCCTACAATTCTGCGGTGACCCTGTTCAGTTGGTCACTGCTGAGCGAGCCTTCTCTCCCTGTGCCTCCTGCCTCTCTCGCTCGATTCTTGAAGCCCTCAATATCTCTTGTTATCTCTCTCCTCAATATCTCTGCATCAGACTTCCAGAGGCACGCGCATCTGCCTCAGGACCTCAGAGCTTGCTCCCTCTCTGTCCTAGGCCCCTCTCCCCACTCCCCCACCCCCCCACCCCCCACCCCCACCCCCCACCCCCCCACCCCCCATCCCCCACCCTCCCACCCCCCCCACCCCCCCACCCCCGTCTAGCTTGGCCCCTTTATTCCTTTGCTCAAACTTAACTGTGTCACTCAGGCCTTCCTGAACGGTTCTGCTAAACGTTTACTATGAATTTGCCATCCCAATAAGTTTTCTTTAGTTCATAGTTGTAATTTGTATTCTAACCGTGTCAGTCATCTTCCCATTACTGTAACAGATATCTGACATAAACTCATAAAGAGAAAAGGTACTTTGGGCCCACAAGTTTAGGTGGTTTCAGCCAACAACTGGCTGGCTCTGATGCTTTGGGTCTGTGGTAAGGCAGCACGCAGCCGTGTACAAGACAAGAACTGCTAAGACCATTCCTAAGAAGAAGAGGTTGGGGCCAGTGGCTGATAGTACTAACTCTTCTGTGACACAAACACACACACACACACACACACACACATACATACACACACCACTTCCATTTGTTTTTGTTTATTTTGATCTTTATTGTTTTTTTTTTTTCAAGATACAGTTTCTCTGTGTAGCCCTGGCTGTCCTGGGAATTGCTCTGTAGACCAGGCTGGCCTCAAACTCCCAGTGATCTGCATCCCTCTGCCTCTGGAGTACTAGGGTCAAAGGTGTACGGCCCTGCCTGGCTCACTTGTTTCCTCTTTTTGTTTTTTTGTTAGCTCGTTAGTTTGTTTTGTTGTTTTGTTTAGTTTTTTTTTTAAACATTAAGACATTGTATCACCATCTCACTGGCTGGCCTAGGGCTTGCTGTGTAGACCAAGCTGACCTGAACTCAGAGATCTGACTGCCTCTGCCTTCAGAGTGCTGGGATTAGAGGCATGTCCCACCCATGTTGGGCTTAAGGTTTTACTCTAATCTTCATTTTTTTTTTATCTCCTCCTAACAGCTTGGTATGAAGGTGACCCAGCCTCCAATGAAAGGGCCTTTAGATAATACTCCAGATCTCTAGCTATAAAGTGTAGAAATCACAAAGTGTACTCCTAAATTATGTTATCATCTGCATAGCCTCACTAGAATAGAAGTCCTAGACAGACAGATTTCTATCTTTTTGTTCCCTATGCTATATCACTAAAACACCTAGAAAGTTGCCTGACATGAGTTCACAGTACGGATGAATGATGTCTTTGACTCAGTGCTTATAGATGTTTCCCTGACTGAAACATGCTAACCAATATACTTAACCTAGATAATTATTCTCTAAGGAATATGCCTGCTAGCACAATATACATAAGTAGGCAATATTTAAGTTGCTAATAATCATGCCCAAGTAAAACAGCACAGATACTTATTAAAAACAGCATTTACGGTATGGATCGTCCTACTTTATGGTATTCAGAAGTTGCTGTGTTCACATTGTGAGGGAGGAAAGGAGGAACAGAGATGTCAAGTTTGCTTAAGCTTTCAGTTAGTGTAGACTAGAGTGCAGGCAGAGGGGTTTGTAGAGTACTCACACCCTTAAGTGCCTCTCTACCCCACCTCGTCTCCAGAATGAATACTATCAGAGGAATGTCTGCACAGTGACTAATGCCTAATCAGTAGACAAAAACTAATGTCCACTGTCCTGCTCTCTCTGATGATAACTACATTCCTCAAAGGCCAGGGGGTCATTTTATTCACATTTATGTGAGTCACATGCAGGGCCCTGGGAGATATGGAAAGGAGCTACCAGAAAGTCCTTACTTAATGTGGTTTTCAAAGTCATGAAATGAAGCAGAGCTTCTCTTGGTGAGTCAATGTAATTTCCCCTCCGTTCTGCAATATCAGGGCAATCTGATGGCAGAAGGGATCCACCCCAAGATGCAAGAGGCAAACAGAATGTTAAAATCAGACCTTTAAGGTCTTAACTCATGGGAGGAGGGGTCATTCAACAAAGAACTCCCACTAGCAGTAGCACCAGATTTATATTTAGTTATGATGTTTTATGAAAAGAGACTAGATGATAGAAAGGCCTAAGCTCTTCCCTTTTATGTTTTAATTTCCTGGGTCCTATTTTATTTCATCCTTACTTATTTTAAACAGCTCAGGCTGGCTGTGTAACTGAGACTGGTCCTGAACGTCTGTCTCATCCTCCTGACTCTATCTTCTGAATGCTGGGATTGGTGTCGCCATTATGCCCAGTTTATGAGGTGCTGGGGAACAAACCCAGGGCCTTGTGCATGCCAGGCAAGCAGGGAGCCACCTCCCTGACCCACTTATGACCCAGTTTCTTTTAAGTAAAACTCCCTCTATAACCACAAATCAGAGCTGTATCTCCTTGTCTCTGCCATTCCTCGTCATGTCTTTAGGGTATTGTGCTGCAAACACCACAGCTTCTCTTTTTTGTGCTTTTCCTCTCTGGGATCAAGCTGATTATAATAAAACTTTCTCTCTTATTTGGCTGTGTTCTTCAACTTCTCAAGTGGGGAAAAGCAAGGTTTTATTATACATGTGTGCATGTGTGTACGCACACACACACACACACACATACACACACCAGGTAAAATAATTGTGATAATGAAAGAAGAGCTGGAGGTATCACTATTTCTTATTTTCAACTTATTATTTGTAGTATTATTACAAAACTGTAGTAATAAAGTGTGCTTGATATTGGCATAAAAAGCAGACATTGATGAATGAAATAGAACTGAAGATCTGGACATAAGTCCACATACCCATGGACACCTGATTTTTGATAAAGAAACCAAAAAGAAAAAAAAGTACATTGGAGAAATTATGGCATCTTCAACAAACAGTGCTGGTCAAACCAGATGTCTGCATGTGGAAGATTGCAAATGTATTCTTTCACCCTACAGGAAATCAACTGCAAAGAGACCAAGGCCTCAACCTAAGACTTGATGGCATGAATCGGATAGAATAGGAGGGAAGAAATATGCTTCTTCTCCTTTAACAGGATCCTGATAGCACAAGATATTAAAATCAATAATAAATAAATTGGATCTCATGAAACCAAAATGCTTGTGCATAGCAAAGGAAAGAAGTAGCCAATAGAACAGAAAAAATACCAACTATGAATCTGACAGAGGGTTAGTATGTGGAATATATAAAGAAGTAAAGAACAAGCAAACAAGCAAACAAACTAAACATCAAGAAAACAAATAACCCAATTTTAAAAATAGACTTCAGATCTAAACAGAGAGCCTTCAAAAGATGATACCTAAATGACTGAAGAAAACTTTAAAAATGTTGAATAGCCTTAGCTATCAGGGAAACACAAGTCAAAAGGATGAGATTTCATCTTTCCCCAGTCAGAATGGCCAAAATCAACAAAATAAATGACAGTACAAGTTGCTGAGGATACAGGGGAAGAGCAACACTTATTTGTTCCTGATGTGGGATACAAACTTGTAGAGCTATCATAAAAGTCAATGGGGAGTTTTCTCAAAAAGCTGAAAATCGATATACCACAGATTCAACTATTCTGCTCTTGGACATATATCAAAGTACTCTACATCACACTAAAGAGAAGCTTGCTTGTCCATGTCCGTTGCTGCTCTACTCATAACAACCAAAATTTGGAAACAGCCTGAATGCCTATCAACTGATGTGTGGATAATGAAAATGTGGTACATTCTATTACACGATGGAATTATTTAGGTATTAAGGAAAACAAAACTATGAAATTTGTGGGTAAATGGACGGAGCTAGAAATAATTAGCCTAAGTGAGGTAACCCAGACCCAGAAAGATAAGAATTAAATGGTTGCTCTTTTATGTGGATGCTGGCTTTTGTGCTTTAGATATGTATGTTTTATTTAGAATATCCACAGGAATTATGTAGCTAATTAGGGATCAGAGGAAAGAAATGGGTCTTCCAAAGAGGGGAAATAGAGTATAAAGTTACAAGGGTATCCTCTTGTAAATAAAAAATAGCAGGATTAATTGAAGTGGGGAATGGGAGGGAAAGACAGAGGAAGGAATTGGGAAAATAAAAAATACTAAAGGCTTTTTGAAAGGCATCCTACAGTAAAAGCCTTCTAAAATATATATACAAAGGGAGTTTAAGAGGAGTTACCGTATGATGGGGAAGACAGTATACTGACTAGACATCATAGGAAGAAATACCCCCAGTTATATCCTTTTGATTTGTTGGCCATAGAATCTCCTGCCAAGCATTCAAGCCTATTGTCAATATTACTGGCTATTCCTCACACCCTGATGGTTAGACACCATCTACTGAAAACATGGAACATGGAGATTTCAGCTGGTGCTCTATTAAAAGCTTTACCCTTACTAGAGCTGGAAGATTCTATACACACTGCTGGAGGATAAAAGAAAATATCAAGTTCACCCACGTACAAATCCCACGAGCTAAAACAACATCTTGGCTGTAAGATAATATCTACTTTTCATTTCTTAGAAAAGCTATTTTCACATGGGAAGTGTAACCATTGTTAAAGAGAACTATGGAAGATATATATATTCTGGTAAGAGTATTACAAATGTTAGGACTTTTTGATTGGATTTAAGGCCTGCTTCATGAGATGGAAACCACACCTGCCACAGTTAATGAGGCCAAGAATCTGAGGCTAGACAGGTCATGTACCTAAGGAGAAGCCTATTACTATTATTATGCTACATGAGCATAGCATTAAAATGACTTCTTAACGAAATAGTGCTGTGCCTATAAATCAGGGCACCACTTCATTCTCCACAGTGAAGTTTACTCACACAGAAGATGATAATTAACACAGAGATTCGCAACTAAACAACGTGAAGAGAGTGGGAGACTTGGGAGAGTGCTTGATCGTAAGTAGATTGTAAGAGCTAGAGGTGGTGAGTGGACCCAATAAATGGTGTCTTCCAGACACAATGGAGCTGATGTACATATGAACTCATGGAGACTGAGACAGCACACACAAGACCCATACAAGCTCAAGACAGATAAAATCCCATCAGGGAGAAAACAGAGTGGGCACAATTTCCCACCCTTAGTCTAGAAGCTATTTGCAATTGATAGCTGCTGAGTGGGAAAAGGTCATTTTCTTCAGTGGAATGGTGATGGGTAGGTAATATCAGTAACTGTCTAACACAGGCCCCATATTCAGGAGGAGTTGGCCAACACAGATCCAACTTGATGTTTTGGGGTTTGGGTTTTTTTTGTATATATTTTTTATTTTGTTTTGGATTTTTAAAGGAAGTATCTGGAAGGAATTGAGGGAAGGGAAAGATTATAATCAAGATGTATAGTATGAAATTCCCCAAAAAATAAATATTAAGAAAGAATTATGCATGGCTTATTCTCTGTGGAATTTATATTGTTGTTGCTGTGGCTATTCTTATTAACATATTCTCACATAGTTCAGACTGTCTGCTAATTCATGATCCTCCTGCTCCATTACTGGTACTACCAATACTGGCACTACAGACATATAAGCCATGTTGAAATGCTGCAGTTCTTTTGCGATTGTTCCTTATCACTTACAAAGAGTATTTGAACCTAATTGAAGTTGCATTAGTATACCTCTTCCTTTCTCTGCAGTGAGAGATAACAAATCTTTATTCCTTTAATCAGCCTCCAGGACTTGCAGGAACTATCTATACTGCTGTGCTTTGTAATATTACAACTATCTAAAGAAGCACGAAGCTCTCCTTTTCAGAGTGCTGTAGAGAGACAGTTGATTTGGAGGCAGGCAGACCTAGGTTTAAACCACAACTTGCTACTGGCCATTCAATTGGAATCCAATCCTCAGGGAGAAATACATTCTATTCTGAAGAGCTCATACTGTAAACTAAGATATTTATGCCAATACCAGTTTCCCCCAATAGATAGGACCAAGGGGGCACTCAAAAGAAAAGTTGCAAAGTACCTTGCCCTTCTGTAGAACTGACCACCACAATGGACGTTGTCTTAGGTAAGCTGAATGCATGTCATATATTCCTCATAGAACTTAGTGCCCAGACAATTATCCTCTCTTTAAAAAAAAAATATGTACTTTCATTTCTTAGAAGAGCTGTCATTCATTTTCACACAGAACGGTGGTCACTGTTAAGGAGAACTCTGTAAACCCATGGTGCTTTTTAGACCCTGCTTTCCAGGAAGCTGGTAGGCGAACTTCTATCAAATTGTTATATAATAATAATAGTAATAATAAAGATTTTTTCTCTTCTTTATTTCCTGTGTCTTTGATTTTTTTTATTCCAACAACTTTATCAGATGCTTGGATTTTAACTCTATGTTCTCAAATACATACTTAAATAGATACTCTATAAGCAACATATTAGTTACTTAACACCAGAAAATGAACCGAAAATAAAATAGAAGTCATTTTAACCTCCCAGAAGCACAGAAAGACAAATGCCTCATTTTTTTTTTTTATCTCTTTGGGTACATTAGGTAATTATCCCCAAAGTGACATTTTATATTTAAGCTATTACAAGATCTGTCTTCTAATTAAAAAGAAAACTTCAAATACATTTACACTAATGACTTTGCTTATCAACGTGATTTTGTGTACTGTTCACATTTTTTTCTGTGAGCTTATGTTGTAGGCAGGCAGGAAAAGAATTCAGTCTCTCTCTCTCTCTCTCTCTCTCTCTCTCTCACTCTCTTGAGTGTGTGTGTGTGTGTGTATGTGTGTGTGAGAGAGAGAGTGTTCACCAGCATGTATGTGTTTATGTGTGTGTGTGTATGTGTGTATGCCTGTGTGTGCATGTGTATGTGTATGCATATGTACCTGTTTGTGTGTGTGTGCCTGTGTGTGCCTGTGTGTGTGTGTGTGTGTGTGTGTGTGTGTGTGTGTGTGTGACTGATTAATGTATTCCAGCTGCATTTATTCTGGCCCACTGTTCCAGTCATAATCACTTTTCACGCATGGAGGGCTTAAAACAAAGAGTTGTGCTTTTCTCTGTTATCTTTTTATTACAGGAAGTAACAGCTCTGTGTTCCTTGATATTGCAGGGCACACAGGTTCTCTTCTCTCTTGTGGTCTTTATTCTTCTTTCCATTTGAATTTCACCATCTGTCCAGTTATTTCATACCATGGTTTCAAATTCATCTGTAATAATACATTTAATGTACTAGAGACTTTTGATAGCTCAGAAGAGGGAACTAGGGTTCAGAACATAAAAATATGTCAAAACAAAGTCAACTTTACAAAGCACTTCTCTGTTCTATTCAGTGTGCACAGATGTGTGATGATGACGTGCCTCTCCTTAGGGATTTTACTGACCAGCACAGAACTGGAACAGGGTGGTAGTATACAAAGCTTCTAAACCACAACACAAATGAGTATTAATAAAGTTTCCATGGTCAATGAATCCATCAGAGACGATAGTGCATTCGACCTTCATGTTACAGAAAAGGGGCTTTCTAGACAGAGAGTATGGTGTGATCAATACAGGAAGACTGTAGGTTCCAGAGAGTTTTGGGGTATGATGAATAAAGAATGTTAGGAGGGGAGGAAAAGGTAAGATCTAAGAAGATTTGGTTGTGGGGGTTGGAGAGACAGAGACTTGAATTTCAGACTTTATATCTAATACCATTTAAATTATGTCACTTCCTTGCTGTAAGTTGGTCTAAGTTTTCCTTGCCTGACAAACACAGGAAGAAACAGAAGACTGTGGAAGTAGAGCCTGGTTATACAGGGAGATGATGCAAGAGGAAGAGTAGGTCTAGCTCCAAAACTGATGCTCCAGTAAAGCCCTGGAGACGTTATATCCTGTGTTAAACCAGAAGTATGTCTCATCAAGGATGCTCAACCGAACATTCTCAGAGGTCCAGTTTGGGCACTGAAATCTCTCCACTCCTCACGGCCATCTTGCTTTTCTCCTCTTATAACTGACTCTATAGTCAGAGACTTTAAAAATTCTTGTAGAAATGATCATGAAATAGCTATGATGTTGGATCAAGTATTAGTGGGGAGGTTTGAGTGAAAATGGCCCCTGTAGGTCCAGAGGGAGTGGCACTATTAGGAAATGTGGTTTTCTTATTATAAGTGTGGTCTTGTTAAAGTACATGTGTCACTGGAGATGGGCTTTGCAGTTTCAAGTACACAAGTGAGGTCCAGTGGCACTCTTTCTGCTGCCTGCCGATCCAGGTGAGGACTCTTAGCTACCTCTTAAGCATTGTTTCTTCTTGTGTTCTGCCATGTTTTCTACCATGATGATAATGAACTAAACCTCTGAATTGTAAGCCAGCCACAATTAAATGTTTTTCTTTATAAGAGTTGCTGTGGTCATGGTGTCTCTTCACAGCCCTTACTAAGACAGTTGAACTGGAAATTTGGTGATATACCCTACTGTGTCCCAGAGACTCAGGCCTGTTTGCTTGACCATTTTCAAATGTCCTCCTTTACATACACACACACACACACACACACACACACACACATCATAAATGAACTAAAGCCATTTTTAGTGACAGTCTCCTACTTCTGATTTCCAGAGATTGATTCCTTAGATATCAATATTATATTTACAAGAGTGACATAATTTCTAGAAAGCCTGGAATGGTGTTACAAAACTGTAAACCATACTCCCTCCCTCTCCATGCAGGAGACTGAGGAAGGAAATCATGAGTTCCAGGTCAACCTGGGTAACAGACTGAGAACCTGTCTCACAAAACAAAACAGTCCTTAACACTAAAGAAAACCAACTGGAAAGACTTCCAAAACTTTATCATTAATGTAGGAATAAAGTGCTCCTTAATTGTTAATATTAGAATTAGCATTATCAACTTAATGCACAAGAGGAAAAGTTACAGACATTGAAATGAATTTACTACTCAAGAACCATATTATGAATATGTCTAAAGAGTGCATTTTTTCCTATACCAGGATTTTGAAGAGAGTTTTCTGGGGATCTATTTTCTCTAAAATACAAATTCTAGATAATGTCTGAGGACCTTCTCTATTGTCCCCCTCCCCTCACTACCACAGCTGAAGTGCTAGAGGAAAATCACATAAAGAGAGAGTATCACTCTCCAAGTCCTTTGGGTGCTAATGAGCCATCACCAAAAGTTTTTAGGTGGTTTTGAGTTTCTTTGCTGCAGAAAGCTGCTTTGGTCCCACATCCAAAAGTTATCAAAGCGACCATCCATGTGGAAAATTCCTTACAAGGCAGCTCTGAGGGCCCATGTCCATGGAGTGAAACATTACCCAGGATGGATAATTCACTGACAATTAACTTCCCAAAAGAAAGTTGTAGTTTTCATGGGCCATTAGCATTTCTTGCAAACTGCTCAGTGACTTTGCAAATGACTGAACACTGTGGTCTATTGGAGTTATCAACCCCTTCGCTTCCACTCAAAAGTCCCAGTCCTCAAGAAAAGAAAGAAAGATGGCTAAGATGCAGGTGGAGAAATGTGGGGGTCATGCACTGTATACTAACATAGAGGCATCCCTTGAGCATAGTGGACCACACATACACAGATTACTATCACCTTCCCCCACACCCACACCAATCTTCTTTCTTTATTGTGTTCTGCAATTAATAGAAGATCAGTCTCATATTCAGCCACCCAACTCCTCAATCTGGAAAATGCCTCCATTCTTCATTCTTCCTAACCCTTGGTAATAATCTGTTGTTGAACCATATCACTTCTACCACTTATTAGCATTTGTTGGTTGGTTGGTTGGTTGGTTGGTTGGTTGGTTGGTTGGTTGGTTCGTTGGTTGTTTTAGCAGCATTGGGCCAAAGTCTCTCACACAGAGGCAAGCTCTCTATCACCAAGCTACACTTCTCAGCATGACCTCCCGAGTATCTGTCAGCAGGATTCCTCTCTCCATCTCATTCCATTGGCCATTTGTTATTTTCACTCCCACTTCTTGAGATAGCTACGGTAACCTCAGGAGGGAGGGGGCAATGGCCCCTCATCTGGCCTGGGGCCATGCACTGTGGGACAGGAACACACATATGTAAGTGTGAAAGTCAGAGGATCACTTAGGGGCATTCATTTTCTCCTTGCACCACTTGGGTCCTACAGACGAAACGCAAGACTCCAGGCTTCTCACCAGATGCCTTTACCCACTGTGTCATCCTGAAGGCCCGGTTATTCATTTTTGAAGCTCAAGTTTATGGTTAGATGTCGAGTCTCAGGAGGTAGAGGTAGACAAACACTGGAATGGTCATTCCCTAATAAATGAAGCTTCTAACCTTAATACCATTAATGAAAAGTTTCAGTTATTTTATTAATTTTCTTTCCTGTTTGCAAAATTTGAGCTTTTGAGGGTTGGGATCCAACTCACCCTTATATGTCCACTCCTCTTGACTCAGATACAACAAAAACACTATGATATATCTGTGGAATAATTATATAAATTGACTCTCCATAGTGAAAATATAATCTCACTGCTGCAACTATGGAACTCTTCGATGGCTCCTTCTACCTCTTTAGGTTTGAGACAGAATAAATTAAGAATCCTCAGTGTAACAGGAGACTAAGGATATGGAAGTAAACCTGGACACTTCAGGTCATCTCCCTTCAAACTGACTGCCATACTCTCTCCCCGCTCCCTGTGAGGAGGAATGCGGCCACCACAGCAAACTGCTCACAGCATCTATTCTCACCTTCGTAGGCAGCTTACTCAGTGTTGACCAGCTGAAAAGCTCACTTCTTCAGAAAGTTTTTTTTCCATGTTTGGTCTTGGCCAGGTAGCAAAATATCAACATATGTCACACTGCCATGTTGCAATCTTTCTCTTTTATATTAGGTCTCAAGATACGCATTCCCTAAAAATTACAGGCATGCAGACTTTCACATAGAGTAAAAGTATCCCCTCTGTTTACACATAAATACAGTAATGGAGGGAAGGAGGGGGAAGAGGGAGGGAGGGAAGGAAAAGACAGAGAATCTCTGCTCATCATTATTTTCTTTTTCGGGACTGCCTTAGCATACATAGAAGCTTTCAGTTTAAGTCCCTGATTCTAGAACTAAACAGAATGACTAAACGGAAAAACAAACAAACAAACAAACAAACAAACAAACAAAAACACAGATCTCCTTTGCAGTCACATTTTTCTAACATACAAGAATTCTAAAGTGCAGAGATGATCTCAGGAGATCTACAATATACCTAGCCTGTCTTTAAGTCCTGCGGTTGCTTCATCATTTGACACAGAATAAAATTATCAAAGAACACACAAATTTTATGAGTCCATTTGTTCTTTGTGGACAGCAGAGAATATTTTTATGAGGATTTCAACTTGTGCTATTAACCTTGTGAGCTGGAATGAGTCTGGTACAGCCTGGTCCTGTCTTAGAGGAAATGGGGAAGAGCAGTGTTCTGTTAGAGCCAATTCCTGGTGCCTTTCTCTGTATACCCCATATCACTCCTTTTTTGTGTGGATGTTGATTCATAAAGACCGATTAATGACTACCTATGACCTCTTTATAGTATCTACTTTGGTTTAAACTGATCTTCAATGAGTTTTGGGTGGGTAAGGAACAGTGACTTGTAAAATACTACTAAACTCGGCCGGGAGAGATGACTCATTGTTTAAGAGCACTTAATGCTCTTCCAGAGGACCTGGGTTCAATTCCCAGCATTCACATGACAACTCACAACTGTCTGTAACTTCAGTTCCAGACAATTTCACACACACACACACACACACACACACACACACACACACACACACACACACATTCTGGTAAACACCAATGCACATGAAATAAAAATAAATCTCAAAAAACAATACCACCTAACTAAAGCAACAATCTGTGATGTCTGCCTCACTACCTTCCTTCTTCCTTATATATTTTAGACTGTCACATTTGTATTGGAGTATTCCAACTTACGGTGTTTTAGATGAGAATGTCCCCAGTGGGCTCCTGTATTTAAACTCTTGGTCCTAAGTTGGTGGCCCTGTTTTATAGGTTTAGGGGGTGTAGTCTTGTTGGAAAATGTATATCACAGTGTGAGGTAGGGGTGCAGCCCTTGTAGAGTTTTAAGCTCTGAGCTACTTCTAGTTTACTTTCTCTGCTTTGTGCTGTGGTTTGAGCTGAGAGCTCCCAGTTCTAGCCGCCATGCCTACCTACTGCTCGCTGCCATGCCTCCAGGCTATCACGGCCTTTTATCTCCCTGGCATCGTAGACCCAAATAAACTCTTTCTTCTAGAAAGTCACCTTGGCATGGTGCTTTGCCACAGCAATAGAAAAAGCACGTAATGTACAGTTCAAACCTAATATGTGTTTGCGATTCATCCGGAAACGTTAAAGACTTGGGCACATGCTAAGGGAGTTCTTACCAAAGGGGTCTGGGTCATCAGCTCCATCACTCTTTGGTTCCTCTCTTGGTTCATCTTCCTCCTCCATTGGGATCTTCTGATGATTCTCAGAAGGGGCCTTGGGATCCATGCCAACCTGCATTCACCAAGAAAGAAATAGATGCTGTGACTGGGAAGTTGAAAGCTAAACTACCTATGAAAACTGAACATCAACAAGGCTTCATTTGTGTAGCACAGATGTTGAACATCTGGGAAACACAAATTGGTATTGAAATTGAAAATCGGACATCTTAGAGTCAGCATAGTATTTCACCACCGGCTCTCCTTCACAGAACAAAACACCAGCTTCATCACTATTAACAAAATCATACTTTTGGGGTAGACAAGTTACCTTCCTTTTAAAAAATGCACACCAGCAAACAAATACAATAGTTTGATTTTATCCACAAGACTACATTCAAAGAATTCCTGTGGAAGCATAAATCTATAGATATTACCAAAATCTATATAGGCCATGTGTCCCCTTTATCTACATGTCTGTGATAAAGTTTGATTTATAAATTAGGCATAGTAAGAGATTAATAGTAACTAGTAATAAAATATAATTGTCACAGTATACTATAACAAAAGTTATGTGAACATTTATTCTCTTGTTTTCTCAAAATAACTTAAGGTAGATCTTAGCATCTTCAGTACATAATTTTAATGTTTACTTTCTTACTAGGTTGAAAATTCCCACTCACTTACAGGAAACAAAGGCTTTTCCTTGGAATATCGAAATCGCCACAGCCCAGTTTTGTATGTTTTTCTCATTGCTATGACAGCATTCCTGACAAAAACAACTCAATGGGGGGAAAGTTTATTCTGACTCATGGTTCAGGGGACAGTGTCCCCCCTGACAGGGAAGAGGCATGGTAGCAGATGCTGCTCATGGCCACGGTAATGAGAGTATATGGTAGCTTTCAGGAAGAAAGGAAGTAGGCTGGAAGCCCAACCGAGACGCAGGGCTTGAGCTCTGACCCTACGACCCACATCCGCGTTTTCAGCCCTATGTCCAGAAGGTTCCTTCCATACATGGCCACCAGCTGGGGACCAGGAGGTTAAGCTTATGCAGCCTGCAGGAGAGAGTTCACACTCAGACCCAGCTGGAGGCCAGGTGGTTAAGCACATGCAACCTATAGGAGACAGTTCACACGCTGACCATAACAATCACTAATCTTGTCTCCTCAGA
Source organism: Apodemus sylvaticus (assembly GCF_947179515.1). Classification (NCBI taxonomy): domain Eukaryota; kingdom Metazoa; phylum Chordata; class Mammalia; order Rodentia; family Muridae; genus Apodemus; species Apodemus sylvaticus. Next base: position 54,267,862 of record NC_067486.1, on the reverse strand, counting down.
CCATCAGTGAACAACATGAGAAGTGCTACAATACAACAAACCCCAATCTGATAGCCAAGACAGCCACCCAGTGATCGGTGGGAGGTAGTATGGTGTGGATGCTCCGGACAAAGGGAAAGCTCATCTCAAAGGCAAGGCACGATTCCACGGAATGAAGTTTAATAGTGCTAGTCAGAAGGCAGAGAAATTCCAAACACAAGGTGTTTGTGACTAGTATTTCTCTTTTAATGTTTTCACACTACACGTGACCATGAGCCACTGAAATAATGGGAAATGAGAAATTGAATAAAGGGAGATTAATGCTGCGAGCAATAGTTAGGTCAAAAGAACTATGTTAGTTACTTTGGTTTGTTGTTACTTTGTTTTTCATGCAGTGCTTATTATTTAACAATTACTCTCTTCGATACTTTGTTTTATTGTTTCTTTTAGCTTTTAGCAAAATCTGATACTACAGAGAAGGAAACCAAACCAACATCCTTGTTTTAAAGGACTTGCTGAGAAACTCTTGTAGCTCTCCTGTGCCCAGTGTTCTCCTCAGACTGGGGGAAGGAGACTGAGCCTATTAGCACATAGGGACTCCTACTCTTTATGCATCCATCTACCATGCAAAATAATTTCTCATTCCATTCTCACAAGGATGCTCCAGACTATTTTACCCAAAGAGAGGTGAGGAAGACTAATAGAGTTATCAAAACTCACATACCCAGAAATGTACATTATTTCCTGAAGTCAAGCCCATACCTCTGAGTCAAATGCTGAAAAAGTAGCAAGTTTGAGTCAATTCTTCTTGATGTATCAAGGACTAATTTTCAATGGTGGCAGAGCTGGATGTAGAAAGTCTACAATTTCCAGAGGTGACAAGCTAAAAAAATAAAACCCTGGCATTTATTTAAGAAAACAAGACTCATGGGTCTAGAGAGAGGGCACAGTAATGAAGACTGCATACTGCTCTTGCAGAAGACCCATGTTTGCTCCTCAGCACCTATGTCAGGTGACTCACAGCTAACTGCCAGATCAAGACGAATCCATTAAGTTTGACCTCTATGGTCACTTGCACCTGTGCACTCACATGGGCATGTGCATGCACACAATTTAAAAAAAAAATAAAATATTTTTTTAAAGAAAGCACAGGCTGAGATATACGGAAACTGAACATTACTAGGACAGTATGATTTATTGGAATTACTAGGAAAGCACAGAGGAAAGTTTTTTTGTCGTTTGGCTAAGTGATGGGTGAGGGACCCATTATCTGAGATTAGAAATGCGGGATATGGAACAGATGCGGAGGGAGAGGGCTCAACGCTGGACCTACTCAGCCATGATCTATCTGCACAATGGGGTGAGGAGCAAGGCTGGTGACTGGAGATGGGCCTCTGGAGGGTGTAGGTCTTGAGATGTGGTTTTTCCTTAAGTTGGGAGAGAGAGCAAGCCAAGCTGGTGGGGGGGGGGTGGGGGGGGCTGAGGGATAAGAAAGACCATGGAGAAAAAATGAAGAGAGAAAACGATCAAGAAAGACCCTGGAGGAGAAAGAGAAAAAGCAAGGTCAAGAACAGATTTGGAGTGCTGGTCTTCATTAGAATGCCTCCTCGCTTCACAGGAATGAATTGAAGGAGGGGAAGGTAGATAGTAGGCAGATCAATGCACATGTGTGTCAGGAAGGCTCCCCAGTGGAAGATTTTCAGACTCTCACCACTCAGGGAGGTACAAGAACAAATCTTCTACTGACTGTCTACCTGGCTAAGGAATTCTTATAGGACAGAAATGCTGATTCATGAATTTCTACACATGGTGTTAAAAAGACCTGTGTAAAACCTTTGTCTTGCAAACAATTCCACCAAGAAAGGGGAAAAGACGGCATCAGGAGAAAATATTCACAAAACACACATCCAATAGGAGACTTGAATGTATACTATATCATGACTAAGTATACACATAGCATGACTTCTACAATGGAAAAAATAATCTATCTAATATTGGAGATGAGAAAAAATTAGAACACTCACATGTTCTTTGTGTGGACGTAAAGTGTAGGTGTTTACGGTAGCATGTCAGCACCATAAAAAGCTAACTATAGATGGGATATAGTATGAATACACACACACACACACACAGAGAGAGAGAGAGAGAGAGAGAGAGACAGAGACAGAGACAGAGACACAGAGAGAGACAGAGAGCAGAGATATAGACAGACAGAGGGACAGAATTTTAAAATATCTATATTAAAAAATTGAGGAGTGGACAAGGCTGCCATGGGTCCCAGAAGCCCCATTCCTATGCACTCACAGAAGGAATGAAACATGTTGTGTAACATGTGATTGCAAATTTTATTCTTATTATTTCTAATGTCCAAATAGTACAGGCAAACCAGATGTCATTGCACGTATATGAGTAAGTCCAATGTCATTTATCTACACAGCAGGGTATTTTCAGAAGGATACAATATCCTATAATGGCTGAAACTTGGACACATGATGTTAAGTGAAAGAAGACAGTAAAGACTCACATCTTTTGTGATTTTGTGGTTTTTCATTTAATTTTTAAAACCCTTGTTTATTTGTGAATGCATGTGGGTGCATGTATGTCCAGATATGTATAGGGAAGTCAGAGGATGACTCATTTCTCAATTCCCATCATATGGGGTGAGGGATCAAGGTGAGGTTGTTAGACGTGGGGACACAGGCCCTTTACACATTGAAGTGTCTCCCTGGTCCTGTGGGATCCTATTTTAATGAAATGTGTGGCATAGACAAATAAGCAGCTGCAGGAAGTATGCATTTTACAAAGCTGAAGCTGCTCCAAACTAGTCTTTAAAAAAGAAGATTGAAATTTGAGGAAATTAAAATTAGCAGAGGCAAGAGTTAAACATGTCAACTCCAACTACAGATACTAACATCAGACATCACATTAGATACTCAAGGTCTATGGGATATAAATCCAGATTTCTCCATTTCTACATAGCACTCTTTCTCTTGTCTTTTCTTATCATCAAACTCCTTCCATGCATGTTGTTCTCCTAAAGACAATATGGAGGAAACCAAGTCTAACAGGTAAAAATATTTACAAGTGGTCATCTAGCATCACTGCAAATATTACCTAATAATTAGATTAAGTTTTAGAGTACAGGACCCACTTGTACATTAGAAGATATTCCGTGGGGCAAGAAAGAGGGATCCATGATGAGGACCACTCACTGCTCATGCCCAGGATTAGAGTTTGGCTTCCAGTACCCACATTAGTTCTCTCATAACTACTGCTGACTTCAGATCTTCTTCTGGCCTCTGTGGACACCAGCACACATACACACACTTGCACACAAGTGTGCACACACAAATTCATTAATAAAAGGAGAATATAGCATGACAAGGTAGGATTTGCTGTGGGTGTGCAGGAATGACTCAATATGACAAAAATCTATTCATCTAAGTATCAGATAGAAAATACATAATGGTACATAAGGAGGTAAATGAGCAATACATGATCATCTCCAGATGTATAGAAAACAAGACCCTGTTCCTGATTAAAAACAAAAACAAAACACTCAACAGAATAAGAATAGGTCATATTTGCTAAGCACAATGTCTTGGCCCAAAAATAGGCATTATGAGGAAATGGTAGAGGGGGTTCTACCCATGCTGGAAAAAAATAGGAGTCCTCACTAATTCTAGAACTCATGGGCACTGCCCTAGATAAACAATGTAAGAAGACAAAAAGAACAGAGAGTGGAAACCAAGAAACAGAACTACAATAGATGGTAGAGTAGATTACACCGAGGAGCTGAGAAAGCCCATGATAAGCCAGGCAAATTGCACCATAGCGCAATGACTTTTCCGTGCTGGAAATGAGCTGTGCAGACAGTACCCAAGACCCCTGCAGACTTGAATGTGTAGCTTCTTCAAAGAACACACTCCAGCAAACCACACTCAAGGATCCAAATGAGGAGATGATCCCTCACAGACTGGCTTACCCAGCCCACGTTTAATCCATTGTCGCAGTGATCTCCAGTCAAGGAACACGTGTTCCACTTGGATGTCGTGTCTCCTCAGCCTTTTCTCAGCTGCCTCATCTTCCTTCCCTCCACTGTGGAATAAAAAATCATGGAAAACGCATGCACAGAGACCACAACCAAAACCCATCATGCCAGACACTTAAAACGGCTAATTAGTTAAGCATGGAGCAAAGCAAGGACCTGATAGCACGCTTTTATCTTCTGTGAAGCATAAAAGCTTTGAAGCCAGCCATAAAGATAGGAATACGTTAGTCCATTCATTCTTCTCTGATTCTTTATTTCTACATCCAAAGCACAACTTGAAAATGAATTTCAGATTTGACTGTTTCCAAGTAAGTTTGTCGTGGGGGGCAGGGGGAAGCCTGTCTTTCCTACTAATGCTAACCAGGCTTGCAGAGAGCACACAGCTGTCCCTTGTGTGCTAGTGCATGCTCTTGGAGGTCAGAATCCTGATTGCCTCAGGCTTGGTGGAGATTTCCTAGAAACCTGCCAGATTATTACATACGTTTCTTTTGTTTGTTTACGTTTCTTTATGTGCAAAGCCTGCCTATTTTTTGTAATTAAGTTTTTAGGGCATAAAATAATTAATTTTTATCTCCATTGACTCTAAAGGTTGTTTAAAGTATATTGTTCTATGACTAACTCTCTAAGCCTTTGCAGGTACAAATAAAGGAAGCTCAGTCCCCTCTTTTCATTCTCCATAATTGGAGAAATAGTCCTCGTGCAATGTTTCTCATCCTGTGGGTCACAACCCTTCAAGGGTCCAATGACCTTTTGACAAGTGTCACCTAAGACCATAGGACAACGCAGATATCTACATTACAAGTCACAGCAGTAACCAAAATACAGTTATAAAATAGCAACAAAAATAATTGTCTGGTTGAGGTCAGCACAACATTAGGAACTGTATTAAGGTGTTGCAGTGTTAGGAAGGATGAGAACAGTTGTTTTAGAGTCACTTTATGTTTTAGGAATCTCAGCTCAGGCCAAACTAGGATTCACAGCTTTGACACTGAGAAGAATTACAGAGAGCCAGCCAGTGTATGAAGCCAAGTTAGCTGGCAGGGCAGGGGGAGCAGGGGGGCAGGGGGCGGGGCTATACGTCTTTTACCTGTATCCCCAGAGGCTGAGAAAGTCATTCATAGAACAAAGCACTTTAAACAACCTTCAGAGTCAATGTGGATGAAAATCAATGACTTTATGAAAGATTTATATTAATCTAAGCTTGTACATGAAAACTAAAAGGAAAAGAAGGTGCCCAGAAGTAAGTGGGGCATGTCCACATGCAATCACTGCAGAAGAGATTGTGTGTGTGTGTGTGTGTGTGTGTGTACACATGGGTGTGTGCATGTGTGTTTATATATGTATGAATGTTTCTATGTATGCGTGTGTGCACACATGTGTTGATATATGTATGTGCATGTGTGTGCATATGTGTGCATGTGTGCCTGTGTGAGTATGTGTCTGTGTGAGTCAATGTATGAGTGTTTGTGCATGTCTTTGTGTGTGTTTATATGTATGACTATGTGTCTATGTATGTGTGTATGCACACATGTCTATAAGTGTGTGTATGTATCTGTGTGTGCACATGTATGCATGTGTGCCTGTGTGTCTGTGTATGTGTATATGTATCTGTGAGAGTCAATGTATGAGTGTGTGTGTGTATCTGTGTATCTGTGTATGTGTGTTTGTGTGTCTGTACATGTGAGTGTGTGTTGCCTTCCTTAATTGTGCTTCGTCTATTTTTTGAGACAAAGTCTCTCACTGAAGGAGCTTACAGATACAGCTAGACTAACTGTAGCCAGTAACATCCTGGGGTTCTTTTTTCTCTAATGCTGAAATTATAGTCATGCATGGCTTTTATGATGTGGGTGCCGAGAATCTGAATTCAAGTCTTTACACAAACACTTTACCAACTGAGCCATCTCTCCAGTTGTGCACACACTTTACGTTTGACGCAGAGTATCTTGCCATGCATTGTAAAAAGGCTTTGGAAAGGGCTGACAAGTGAACTGCCACTGTCCATCTCACCCCTCCTAGTTGCAGATTAGCAACTGTCTAGTGCTATAAAGTTCAGTGATGAACACAACTGAAGTCACCAAAAGAACAGTTAAACAGTCAAAGGCCTCCATGTCCAAAATTACTACAGTTTTTCTACTGTTCAGTTATAAGTCTTCATCTTAAAAACTGATAATAGCTTTGATAATGTATTTCTTGCTTACTATCTATAGGCGGTGTCTAAGTCCTTAGCAAGCACAGTCACTGGGAGACTTGAGGGTGACAATTTATCTTTCTATGACAAGGCATTAGCAATATTTACAGGTACAGGCTATATCCTTAGATGATCTGACATGCTGCTCTTACATGATCTACACTTCTTCCTTCACACATGCCTCGGAACATAAGCAATGTTTTTTGCTTTGCAAGAAGACCAGGGATTAGGATACAGGGCTTCAGCCTGGCCCATGGGGGATGTTTTCCCTTTGGGCCTAAGCTGTGAGAAAGAGGAAAGACTACAGTGAAGTATCTATAGGAGGCATCTCTGGTGAGAGCCCACACTGCACTGACTAGATGGGTGAGCAAGACCAGAAGATTTCCACCTTGTCCCTGGATGACTCTGGTTGATGCCTAGTGGGACGTAGACAAGATGTTCCCTCTGAGTAGATCTCTGAGCAATCCAAATGCCATTGTTTTCAAGCTGAGGTTGGGGGTATCTTACTGAGACTAAAGAACTAGAACTTTTCTTTTAACCAGCTCTTGTTGGGGATGGTCACTTGGCACAAGGTGCTGGTTGCTGCTGGGGAGAAAAATCCTATTCTCAAGTGTCAGAGACATGTCATTCTTTTAAAACTGTAGTCCTCTGTGACCCTTTACAACAGGATTTCCATGTAGTATGCGTTGGATACATACTTGTTGGTTTGCACTGAGCTAAAGACATTCAGACATGGTACTTGATGAGCTGGGGGCCCCGGGAGTGCTGTAGACAGTAGGTCACCTCTATGCTCTTCAGCTTCCTCGTCTTGAAAATTCATCTTAGGATTAAATATTCAAGACTTGTTATAGTGCCTCAGATGGTATGGTTCAAGGCAGGTTCTCTGTGATTTCTGCCTCTCTGTTCCTCTGTTCCTCTCTCTCTCCCTCCCCCTCTCTTCTCCTTTCAAATTTTTAAACAAGGAAGACAAGGACAAAAGTAGTGAAGTTCAACTCAACTGTACAGGATCTCTCGTACATGCTGAGATCATCACTTTTGGCCCTGAGAGCTCACAGAATGTTACAGATATGCATAAGGTAAGTTTTGAGAGGATTAATGTAGTGGTCGTAGGAATAATGAGAGACTGGATATAGAAAACCATTCAGGAAGCTAAATTCAGGATATTAAAGCCAGATAGTGTTTACACACACACACACACACACACACACACACACACAGAGCTGGGTGGATATCAGGTCAGCAGTAAATGACAAGCTGGTACCATGAAGACAGGAAATATTTTAGACCTTGATGAAATGGCTTGGAAGGCATAAAGGACTTTTGACTAAGATGAAGTTAAGTCAAACAATCATCTCAATAAGTTGACATTTATAGAAATTAGTTCATCTAGGATGCTTCATAATTGTGCCATCTCAGCTACACAATGCTATGTTGAAAAACATTGATAATAAAAGTATACTGAGCTAACTGATATGAACAACCCTGATAACCTTCAGCGAGACTATGGTACAATGGAACACTTTCAGAGGGGATAACACTCTTTAACCTCTGGGAAGTGCAGGATTTTAGTGAAAAGAGCCACATTGGAGGTCAATACAAACAATGGCACCCGATGCTTTCTTCCATTAATTAACATTTTCCATGGGTGTAGTGATGGCTGGGGCTTCAGCATGGCGTCTTGATCCATATGTCAGATCAAGACACTTTGTTCTGTCACTGCCCTCCCTTGTTCCTGCACCTCACATCCATCCAGGACCATTTCTTCCCCCAGTTACTTCCCCCTTCTGTTCTTTTATTACAGGATATCTGATTTTTGGTAGAAGCAGGGAAAAAAGCCTAAATGCCATTAAAAAATCCAACAGATAAGTGGCACTTTTTTCTGAATACTAAGAATAGCATGGCATTAAAATACCAATTCCAATTAATTTGTAGAATTTTACCTTCTGCTGTTTCTCTCTCTCTCTCTCTCTCTCTCTCTCTCTCTCTCTCTCTCTCTCTCTCTCTCTCTCTCAATGAAAATGTGAGAACACATTACATCCTCAAATTCCAAATCACTACAAGCAAATAGAACCACTGACATAAAAGGTAACATCTGAACAGATTGTTGGATTCTGGGTAAAGCGATAATTAGAGGCACATTAATTGTATTTGGTATAAAGCTGGGCTGAGCCAAAGCTTTGGATTGTGGGGAGAGCTTCAGTAATCGCTGGCAAAGCCGAGGATGTGCTTTCTAGGTTTTGGTTTTTCATAAGGACTTAGACAAGAGATGGAGTCAACGTGGAAAGAACTTGCTACAGCCAGAGCTGTAGGGTGAAAGCCAGGCTCCTGAGCCAGCCCCAGGGCTTCAGAACCCTAGACCATTCTGCTGATGCCTGATTTCAGGATCTGAGGGACTGTCTCTCTAAACGGTAGTTTATTTCACATGCCTGTTCTACCAATATTACCTCTTCGCCCTAATATGAGACTTGGTAGGAAGTACAATATTCTGCTCATAAAAATTAGTCTTTATGACCCATTTACCTACTATGACCTTGCTTATATCTTTAACCTATGATGTGTATATATATATGACACATATAAAACTATATATATATATAACTATACATATATATTTATATAGTGAGCACTGCAACTATATACTGTAGTCATATTGACTATGCTTATATAGATAAATATAGATAAGTATTACTATCTGCCTATTCTTATATAAGGCAACTAGTATTTATTGAAATTTGTCTTTGAATGGTTGTATACTGGAATATATTAGATAGAGAGCAAGCGTATTATAAAAAATTGATCCCACATGGGTATTATAGTGGTATGTTATAAAGCCAGTGTTTTATTACAGAACTACTGATTACTTCTCCAGATGGATTTAAATTGATGGTTGTAAGGAAATGCTTGCAAAAGAGGGCCCTAATAGCTCATCAACCTAGAAATGCACTCCTGAGAAGATGGCCTTTAGCTTCATCACTCCAGATTGTCTTGAGGAAAAGAAGCACTTGGATACTTCACAGAACGAACACTGGCTCCAAAGTCTAAACAAGACAAAAAGTCTAACAAGACAATTTCAAAACACACAAAAGCCCCCTTTTAGATCCTGTTCAATATTTTATTCCTATTGCTTTAGATAAGTATAAGTGATTCCTTATACTTTATAAAACACATAGGCAAATGTGTTTCTAGAAGTCTATAGTCTTTATGATTCTGTTACCTTTTATTTACTCTGTCTTATGCACAGTTTTAGTAAATACATGAAAAGTCCTCTCCTGCTCTCTTCAAAACGAAAGAATAAAAGCATGGTCCCCATACTCCCTGTGGCCTTCCTGTGCATGGCTCCCTGTGCTCCCCCTGGCCTTCGTGTGCATGGCTCCCCGTGCTCACCATGGCCTTCGTGTGCACAGTTCCCCATGCTCCCCATGGCCTTTGTGTGCACAGTTCCCTGTGCTCCCCATGGCCTTCGTGTCCATAGTTCCCTGTTCTCCCCATGGCCTTCATGTGCATGGCTCCTTGTGCTCCCCATGGCCTTTGTGTGCACAGGGACACGGCCAGAGCTACTCTTCTCATGTTCCTCATTCATCATTTTTAGAAACAAAGGATTTATAGAAACTCATGAAACCACATGCATTCTTTTTGAAATCACTACTCAATCCAGATAATATCACAATAATAGAAAACAGACTATGGGCAAGATACATAATTTGATTGTTTTAATTTTTCAGTATTTTCTAACAAGGAATATCAGCCTCTATTTCTCTATTATCATGTAATATTGGTGGCCAAACAACTGTAAATTGCAAATGGAAAGTCCCTTTAGAAATGACATCATTTTTCTTCTGTTTTTAATCTAGTGGGGCCTGGAAGTGAGGGGAGAAAGTGTAAACGTTGTCTCTGGCCATCAGAAACAGTGCAGAGTGTAAAGGTCTTCCGTGAAATGTAGTAGCTTTTATGCATCATTTGATGTGACTGTAGGGAAGGGACACATTATTAATTGATTTCTCTTCATGACAGCTTACCTAAAAAAGCTGTAGTTTGGAATCAGTCCTGAATCTTTTATTAGATTATGTTTTCATATATTATTATATTACATATTATATTACATACATATTATTTATGTGATAATAGAATCAGATATATGCTCATTTCTCTTAATAATTCTGTCAGTTTGGTGATGAAAAACCTAAGATTCTATGTAATAAGTGTTACAAGTTTATAATGTTACAAATGTAACAATTCATGTGACAAGTTTAGGTTTAGTAGCAGTCTTCTTGTATTCAGATTAAACAAAACAGTAGAGTTATCATAATTGCAAAATACAAGAATTAATTTTTTTCCAAAGAATAGAAGACCCAGGAAGCTAGGAATCCAGGTTGGAGTAGCTGTGATGCTGGAGTAGCTGTGACCCTCACTGTTAGAAAATGGGACAGCCCCTCTGCTATCTTGCTTTGTTTTTCAGTGTGAACAATCCTTCCAAGCCCTTTTCTCAGTTCCTCTCTTTGCCAATCAGGGGCTTCAGGGAGGTGGTGTAACAGCTGAGAGGCAAAGACAAATGGTCCTCCCCTGAATCCATGATCTCTTCCAGTTGGCATCTTGGCTCTATTGCTAAGGACACATGTCTTAAATTCTGGGTGAGAAAAGTCCCTTTACCAGAAAAACATTTGGAAATTAGAAAGGAAGCATTGTAAATATTTGTCTGTGCTGCCTTTGATCTGAGAAAGCTGTCACGGTTCCCTTTTTCTATCTGAGACTACAAGGATGCTGACTGCTTTGGGAACCAGGCAGCCTCGGGTCTGAGTCTTCCTGCTCAGGGCACTTGGCACTTGGCAGGGAAGCAATAAATACTTTCTAGGTTTAATTGGGTAGAGTAAAAAGGGAGAGCTAAAGTCATTTAGAAGCTAAAACAATTTGAATGTCTTCAGGAGAAGCTTACCCAAAGCTGTGAGTCTGGCTCAGTGCGAGGCACTAGCCTGCTGTATGAAAGTTCTTTAGGCTCTGTTCTCAGAACCAAGGAGGCTAATTAACCGTCGTAGTGGTATGTATGTGATGTGTCTTCGTAGATCACGGAGAAAGTTAGAGGGAGGAAATCAAAACCATGATGTATTGACAGACATAATTAGGGGGTTTCGTTTTTGTGATCCAGCTTTCCTGTCGCTTGTGGGAACTGTTGATCTTCTCTAGATCATCTGAATGAGCGCTGTGCCCGTGTGTGGTGTGTGGAGGGAGGGGCGGGGCAGTTTCCCTCAGCTCTGTGTTTAGAGTGTGTTGGCTTCTCTCCCCAGCTTGACTCACTCTGTCCTTGAGAAGGGTCAATTGTCTCATTGTTGTGTTGGAAAACAAACTAATTCTTCATAGCTGGGGGCCGGATGACCACAGAAGTCACAGCTGCTGGCTCTTTTGAAGCACTTTACACACGAAATCCCCTTGTGGTCTGGTCAAGGTGACTACGGCACCTCATTGTGGAGTGGACCTTTAGCAGGGCCTGCTTCTCAAGGACCGAAGCTGCTCCAAACGTTGTGAGCTTTTGAGTACTGGAGGGAGTGTTTTTATCTCCCTCTACCAGACTTCCATGTCTAGCTCTTCATTGTTTCCAAGCGTGCTTGGGTGAAGAAAGCTTTATGTGTTGCCAGGCCCTTCAAGACCTATGACAGGTACTAGGTCCTACCAATCTTATCATATGATTATGTTTATGCCCCGAGCCACAGGCACTGAAAATTCATGGTAGGGCCTCGTATCCCCTTCTACCTTTTGAGAAAACTGAGACTTCTGGAGTTAAAACTCATGCAAGAATGTACCGCCAACAAACAGTGAACAAGGGAGAAAGTCAGGCCTGTCTCCCAACCCCCCTTCAGATAGCTCTGGGCTTTATAAAAAGCTTGATGCTGCTTAAAAAGCTTTTCTTTCACCAATGTCCACCGGGAGCTTTAACAAGAACCTTGGGTTAACTTTAAGTGCACACTCCGAACTGTTGCTTATTCTCACTTAAAAAAATGATCGGCAAAACAGTTTGTAATACCCTTTGAAATCTCTCTCTCTCTCTCTCTCTCTCTCTCTCTCTCTCTCTCTCTCTCTTACACACACACACACACACACACACACACACACACACACACACCAATCAGCCAACCAACCAACCAGTACATACATGGTCAAATTAGTATATACTTAGCCAAATTTCAAATTTCAGCTATATAAATGTGAACAATGAATGTATATAACATTTACTTCAGCTTACAGTTTTCTTTTTGAAGTGAGATTTCTCTACATGTGTATATGTACTTTGGTGTGGTGGTGGTATGTGTGTGTTTGTATGTATGTGAGTGGTATATGTATGGGAACCCATTAGTGTGTGTCTCTGTGCGTATGCATGTGTGTGTATACACATGTGGGGTGTGTGTGTGTGTGTGTTCCATAGGCCTGGGGTTGACATCAGGCATCCTCTTCAACTGTACTTCACTTTGTTTACTGGGACAGAGTTTATTACTAAGTTCTGAGCTCATCAGTTCAACTAATCAAACCAGACGGTTTGGCCCTAAATCCTCCGTCTTTGCGTCCTCTGCGATGGGATCGCTGGAAGGCCACCATGGCTGCCTGCCCTCACTCTCAAACAGCAAACAATATATCCACCAAGCCACACCCTCCCCAGATTCATAGAGTAACATTTAACTCTAAAAAATATATAATTAAAGAATAGCAGAAAGGATTCATCTTTGTGATATCCTTTGCTTTGGATCATCCATTCAGTATTCATCAAACACTGATGTGCATCTTTTACCCATGATTCCTTTAAAACTGTGAAGGCTCTAAGCAATTGCTTACTTCAGTTTGCGGGTTAGTACCACCATACATTGGTGCCAGCAGTCCAAGGGGCCACAGGTGTGCTTGCAGATGAAGCACGACTAGACCAGGTGAAGCACGAAGAGGAGGGACATCTATGGACCCAAGCACCATATGCTGACTACCTTAATTATTAAGTTTAAGTCCTTAGAAACATTCAGACTGTGTTTTTTCCACCTGTCCATATTAATAAGATACAAGGGATTATATTGCTTTACACTCATTCTGAACAAATAAGTAGATATCGATTGATCTAGAATTGTGTTTAGACACATGTGTTAGCATTGCTCTTTCCATAGCTTCCAGTTTTGAATGGAAACCTCCAAATGCTATAATCATAAGTTCTCATTGCCAGTGTGTGCACTTGAGCTTGTAACAGGTAAAGGGATTAATGATGAAGGGTAGCTCCAAACCACCAGCTAAGAATTGTCTGGGTGCCATCCTATAATTAGAAATTACAGATATGCAGCCTGCTTTGCTCCCAGAGGGTAGGCTGCTTGCCGGAATAGAGAGTCATAGAACCCTGTGCCAAGAGGGCTCTGGTTCAGCTGATTAAATCACTCCCACTCTACCACCACATGACCACACCTCTAGGCAGAACTGCCAGAGGAATGTGGAGTGGCAGAATTCTTGTATCCATAACTTGGCGTGGAGCACACTTATGACATGTCTACTGGTCTTCAAGGGTTTCCCTTTTGTCCCACTAATGCTATTATGCGCTTCTTGTTGCTGTTTTATGATATATATGTGTACATATATATCATTCCCTTTGCAGAACTCTCCATTCTTGTGGGAAAATGTTGGGTGCAATTTCTTCTTAAGTTGTCAAAATTCTTCAGTTTTTAAAGCAAAAAAAGGGAAATGGCATAAGCATTTAGTTCGCCTTTGTGCCTTCACAAACCACTTTTGAAACACAGAGATTTTTATGAGTGAACTTACCCAAAATGTCTTGGGCTTGATCTTTTCACTTCCAGCAAAGATCACAGTGAAGGAGTTTTATATGAGTGTACATCTCTTATGCTTTATTTAAAAGACTTATTTGATAAGACCACCAAACACTTAATATTATGATATAGTAATATAAATAATAATAAACATGCAGAAGAAAGAGATAGATGATTGAAATTAAGATAGCTCAAGTTTCATCCCAAATAATCATTTTAAGAATTAAGGCTCCAAAGCAGAGAGGAGTTGAGTGTACTCTAGCCTTCCTTTCCTTCCCTGGCATTTGAGAGGCTAATGATTTCAGTGAGTTGAGAGTGAGAAGACCAAGGGAAAAACGGGATGTGGCACTTAGGACTGATAGGCCAGGAAGCTTAGCCTGTATGTTCTTCGATGGGGAATGCCTACTGCTCTATTTCTCTACCCTGTGCATGAACGATCTGCTTCTTTGCTCTATCCCCTACATGGTGAGTTTTAGAAGGTAAGAATCTTCTGATCAAGATCTTGAACTCTCCCTACAGGCGTTTCCTTTTCATGGTGTAAGGATCTCCATATAAGCAGGGTAAGTTTATATTGGCAGTTAAGAAGCTGAAGAGAAGAATCACAACCTTTTTGTTCCTTTGTTTGTTTGTCTTATTATTCCAGGGTAATTTATGTCTACTATGAGTGCCTGTATAATGTATATTTTGTAGACGTATACAAATCATTATTGTCTTAGCATTTATGTTCTCTCTCTAAGCGTGTATAGTGTGTGTGTATGTGTATGCATTCATGGGTGTAGGTATTGCGTGAGAGAGTGCATAGGTATGTGTATGTGCGTGTGTGAGAGGGGGTGGAGAGTGTGTGTGTGTGTGTGTGTGTGTGTGTGTGAGTGTGTGTTTGGGGTGGGTGTTTGTGTACAAGAAGGCCATAAATCAACACTGGATGACTTCTGCAATGTCTGTAACCTTATTTTCAGAGGCAAGACTTCACATTGAACCTAGAGCTCATGAGTTCAGCTACAGTACTTGGTCAGAAAGTCCCAGGGTTCTTTCCTATTTGTCTTTGCATCTCTAGCACTAGGGAGTTTTTCTATTTTCTCAACTTTTCAACACTGATAATGTTAAAAGCTAAAAGCTAGAAGCATGTTCTTTGGTGTATACCATGGACCAATTGCACTTTGAACTTACATACTGAGTGTTAATTTCTGAAAAGAGTAGGAAAAACCATCAGGAGTTGGTATAAAGGCATCGTATACCAGTAGGAACACCAGAAACAGCACCTCCATGGGCCCAAGAGCAGCCGGAGGCAATGTATACTGATGTCTATATACAAAAGAACAAAAACAAAAAAACAAAAACAAAAAAACAAAAACAAAAAAACAAGAAAAAGGCTACATTGCTCAGTGGCATTTCCGCATAGAACATATTTTCAAAAGTCTATGTAAAGTGTGCATGTGGAAAGACACTGGCTTATAGCATGGGACACTATAGACTCCCTGAGCTTTGGGTTCATTTAACCAACATATTCCTGTCTTTGCTGTTTGTAGAACCAGCATTCATCCTCAAGACTGTTGTTCTCATGTTGTATGACACCTGTCATACAACACAGGAGGTTCCACTTCTATCATGGATGGAATTTTAGTTTCCAGGAGTGGCAATGACCAAGGTCCACAAGGTGGGTGTGAAAACACCCACAGAATTTGTCTTATGGTTAGAAGTCTAACACTGAGATGCTGGCAAGGTCGTACTTTCTGTGAAGTCTTGTTTCCTCTAAGCTCGAATTCCTAGAAGCCCTTGGCCTATGACCACAGCACTTCTGCCTGTCTCCATCTTGGCATGAATCATTCCCTCGGAGTCTTCTCTCTGTGTCTCTTTTGTCTCATCTCTGCCCGTGTTCCAGGCTCAGGAACTGAAGTTAGCGAACTCTAGCTGTAAGTGACCTTGACCTACTGAGCTTCTTGCCTCTACCTCCCAAGTGCTGGGATTATAGGCTTGCACCGCCGTGCCAAGTTTTCTAAAGACATCAGTTATATTTGGAACTTACTCCAAATATAGTTATATTTGGAACTTAAGCCCATCTTACTCCTATTTGATTTCATATTGTCATAATATTTGCAACAGCTCTCTTTCCAAATAAGACCACAATCTAATGTATTGAGAAGTATGAGTCCAGGATAATTTTTTGTGGGGATGCAAATTAAACCAATCTTCAGGGTAAATTCGGTGGAGGGTAGACTGAGACAGCATGGAATTTAGCAATGTTTCCAAATAGCACAGACAGATTCAGTACTCCTATCTGACCCAGGAAGAGCAGGGAAAGTTCTCTGAAGCTAAGCCTATCAGGAGAATATGAATCTGGAGCTGGGAATTCCAAAGCAAACACCTGATCTGAGAACTGCGTGGGGATTGGGGGTTGGGGTGGGGAGTGAATTGGATCCCAGGTGGGTTCTGCAGCTCTGATGAGGACTCAGGAAGGACTGAGTCATGGGGGAAATTCCTAGACCTAAATGAGCTGAGAGAAGCACACTGTAAATTATGAACGCGACCAGCTGCAGCCTGCCTTCCGCAGCAATGCCAGCACAAAACTCAGCCAGGAAGCAGTCTGGATCAGCTGGGCTGCCAAAGAGTACAGCAAAGATTTGCAGAGCCCAATAAAAGTCTGGAAATATACTTTCTTCGGGCTACGTCAAGGTAGCCAGCCTCTATATTGGAGGTTACTCAACAAGAGGTTGCGACTTCTTCGGCAACTGTCTGGCTCCAAAAATATTTTCATTACAATTCAATACAGTAACAAAATTACAGTTATGAAGTTGCAATGAAATAATTTTATGGTTGGGGGGTCACCACAACATGAGGAACTGTATTAAAGAGGGGCAGCATCAGGAAGACTGAGAACCACTGGTCTATACCTTCTTGGAACTGTCTAGAGAAGGAAGAGTTCCAAAAAGCCAAAGATGTGACCATATTACCTTGAGACAAACAAGACTTCCAAGATGAAACTAAATCCTTACACTTCCCTCCCCAGCCACTTCTGTTCCACCTCCCCCACAGACACACTGCATAGCTACCCCAAGGCAAGAAGACTGGCTTGAAGGGACATGAGAACAATCTTAAAGAAATCAAGAAAATACACTTTCTTTTAACATCTCAATGGTATGTGAACTCATTATACGAGTCTACATTGTGAAATGAGCAGGTTATCCTAACAATTCAAAATATGTTAATGAATGCATAGTGATCATGGTTTTTTACTTCTCTCTCCAGTTTGTGTTTACGGTGGACTTAGCTGTCTAAGTGCAGGTGTTAATACTTTTGCTAAGTTTATGAAAGCCTGGCAGAGTATTTGGTATGGAAGTTTATGGGCTAACCTGGGGTCTTTGCAGGCTACCCCTCCCACACACAGTGTGTCTGGCTTCTCTGAGAAGGCTATTGAGATAGCAGTTAGGGGTGCTATTGGGCTTACAGACTTATCAACAGCGGGCACACAATTTTACATGCAGTAATAAATACCTTTCTGTAGACAGTATGATGCTCCACAGCCTCATTTAAACCTTTGTCATTTGAAACACTAAGTTATCAAGTCTTTAAAAATGACAAAGAAAGCATACAAACCCAGGATGCAGTGGTGTGCACATTTTAGAATAGTCATTTTGCCTCCCAGCTTGGCCACATGGGTACTGTTAGAACTATAGATCCTTTCGTTGACTAAATCTGGTCCCAAGTAGGAGGATGGTGAGCCTTCTCCACTACCATCTTCCTTCCAGACCTTACATCTCCTGGCTTGCAGCTACTCTGGAAGATACCTGACTGAGCAGCCAGCATCACGGAGATCCCACACACTATTAACCACTGATGTCATTTCTCTTGCCATCTTCCACATTGTATCAGAGGCTCCTCGCAAAAACTGACAAGTGCTTATGACTTCAGAGACCGCCTTCCTTGACCTTACGCCTCTATTACGAAAGTCCAGTACTTAACCGGACATATTATGAGTACAGCTGTATCTCATATTTGTGGTTCTGCCATAATTGATTGAAAACGTTTGGAAATAAAGTCTATCTATCTGAACATGTTGAGCTCTTTGTTCTTTTTTTCATTCTATCAATGACATAACTATGTATATAGCTGTAACACTGTTTTAGATATTTTAAGTAATCTAAAGATGACAAAGTACACAGGAGAATGTATATAGAGTCCACATAAATTTATGGTATTTTATAAAAGGGATTTGAGCATGGCCAACTAGTTTGCATGAGCATGTTCTATTACATACTCTTAGACCTAAAGGTGGGTTATCTTGTATAGAGCTTGTGTTACTTTTATGTGTCCACCACCATATATTTAGTTAATTTGAAAAGGTCTGGTATTCACAGGGAGGTCTAGCAGGAATACCCAGGAACAATTATTTATATTTATATTTATTTTTTAATTTATATTTATATTTATCTAAAGCTAAACAGAGTTGTTCAAAGGCAACAACAGTGTCTTATAGATATTTATTTATAGTATTACATCTGAGATATAGTATGTGGGAAATACAATTTTTTGGCATTTGACTTGGGGTGAATTTTCAGTAATGGAGAAGAGAGTTAAGATAAAACCTCAAACCATCTGCTCTAATTCATCTGAGGTCAGATTTCCCCTTCTTCCTTTGGGAGTGTTTTCTAGATCTCACAGGAAAGATTTGGTAAGTTTGGCTTTGATCATTTGCACTGGACTTTTGCTGAAATGGGCACTTTCAAATATGGTGAGCAAAGTCCAGAAACCTGAGGTGATACAGCGACTGCTGGGAAGGGTTTTGTGTTCCAGGAACTGCAGTCACTCTCTGTCTACTGAAATTTTCCATCTTTCTTGACACCCTTAGAACTGAGAATCCCCCAAGCTCCAATCTTCTGAGCCCACCTACTATTTTCACAAGATCAGCTGCTTGAGTCTTGGCCTGTCAGGCTATTATTTGTAATTCTCTGGTAGATATTTCAAACTTCTGCACTAAAATAGTGATAAATGACACCATCTATCACACTTAATTAAAACTGATGTATACATAATCCACCTGTTAGTATGAATACACCCAATTGTCATGTTTGGAATTACCACTTCCCATCCAATAGATTTATTTCTTCATCTTATTTGACAAAATTTTCATGGGTTCTAATTTGAGTGTTTATAGAGTATGGCTAATTTGATTTAAAACCCTTAGCAAACCCTGATTTAATCTAGATGACACACAGACACAAGTGCACACATAAGGTGTCATACATTTATGAAAGGTACCATTTAAATACATATGGGAAGTTACTTTCTATTCTATTGAAAAGCAAAGAAGAGGCCAGGAAAAGCACCAGGTAAGAAATGAATATGTTAACTTCATGTGCTGGTGTCTGGCTTCAGAAAGTGGTCTGGAAGGGTAATCAGTATAATTATAAGTAACCTGTCTTGCTTATATTTATGAGGCTTGGTATATTGCCCCAATTTGTGAAATACCGAATTTCCTGACAACTGGCATTATACTATGTCTGTGGAAATGTGGTCATACCTCATAAAGCTGCTACCTCGTCAGGCTGTATATCCTTCCAGTACAGAGGAGTTTGCCCAGGAGCAGCCTGGGCCAGACATCAGCTCTGGAACTCCTGACCATGAGACAGCCTGTCAGCCTCTGTGAGGCTACCCAGACTTTCCTAGAGAGGTAAAATGCACATACAGAGATAGGACTTTTAAAATGTGGCAACACATTTTGGCAAAAATTTTTGCCAAATTTTTGACAAAAAACAGTCTGAGTTTTAGTAGCATTGCCTGCTATTGCTTCTAAGAACACTTTAGCCATGATTAGCCTCATGGGTCTACTCGGGGAGGCCAAGATACAGTTTCGTCAAACACTAGTCTGGATATTGCTGTGAAGGAACTTTTTAGATGAGTTTAACATTTACACTTTTAATAAGGACTCATTTTTTTTCTTTTACAAAGTAGATTTTTCTCTACAATGTGAAGGATCTGATCCTCATTCAATTAGTTGGAGGCCTTGAGGAGAAAAATAAGGGATTTTTGCCAGGCCTAGAGGCTTAAACTGTAACTGAAAAATTTCCATAGATTTTTAGCTTGCTACTTTGAAATTCTTGAATTTCCAGATTTCATCAGTATGTGGATAACTTGTTTAAAACTTCCCCTTCCTACTTTTCCCCTTTCTGTTTCTTTCCTTGCTTCTGTTTCCTTGTCTCCATTTTGTCTCTCGTTTCCTTGATTCTGTTTTTTTTTCCTGAGAGCCTTGATAATACACAACCACTTCACTATTCACCTCACGGACTTGGAGCCATGAAAAATCCCTCTCCTAGGCTCCTGGGCCCAGGTTGGTAGGTGTTGGAAGATTTCACAAAAGCCATGTGAAGTCCACCACAGTAATGTGGCCTTTGCTCTTTTAGTCCTGTCTTAGCAGCGTCAATGAAGCTGATGTTGAGCACAGATTCACACTGGCAGCTCAGAATGAGAAGAGGACATTCCCGGAGGTCAGCACATAAGGAGACTTTCTGACGCTCTTGGAATTTACAGTCTCCCAAACAGCACAGTTTGGCTGCAGAGGGCTACAGGCAGAATCAACTCTGGAATTTGTTCTACTGATAGGTTGCTATTTTAATTATAAAGTGGCATGGGACCCTGACAACTCTCGACGTTGATTAACTAAAGTACCACCCTTGTACAATCATCTCCTGTTATCACTGAGGTCTGATTCCAGACTCCTGTGATCTGGTGAAAAAAGGCCAACAAGAGACTCTGTCTCAAACAAAGTTTTAGACTAGTGGACCCCTGCCCTCTCCATGTCCCCTGACAACTCTGACTGGGACTGTGATGGCCAGAAAAGGAAGATTATCATTCACAGCCACAACTCTGTGGATAGTCACACCTCTTACATAAATTGCAAAAGTGTTTTCATATAATCTATGAACACATACCTGTGCAATTAAAGCATTTCTAGATTATTTATGGTACCTAACATAGTGCATATGCTATATAAATAGCTGTTGTAATGCATCGGAAATCTTATTCAGGGAAGATGCAACTCTCTTCAAATA
The DNA here is from genome assembly GCF_947179515.1 of Apodemus sylvaticus. Lineage (NCBI taxonomy): Eukaryota > Metazoa > Chordata > Mammalia > Rodentia > Muridae > Apodemus > Apodemus sylvaticus. The sequence continues at coordinate 54,246,823 of NC_067486.1, read as the reverse complement.
ATTCTGATTCATGGTTAGTTGGCTCTATGGATATGTAACTTACAGATAATAAGGGGCGACTGGGCTTGAGCCAAAGGACACCTGCTCCAGGTATCACTTCAAGAAGATTACACTGGCCATGTTCCTCTGGTCTTCTTTTTATGGTCTCAACCTTCTATCTGACCAATCTTTACAAGTTGAGGACTTAAAATTCACAGTCCTGCTTCCTGCTCAGGACCTGGAAAGATCTGTTTTCTCAAAGGGTATATATACATTTATAGCCAAGAGATGGTTGTGAGACTATCTGTAGCTAATGTAGGAAGACTTTTAGATGTAAAGACACTATGTGTCTAATCTATAGGAGACATAATGTGGCACAAAATGGGTCGAATATGCAAAGCAGAATAGTTTCAAACTAAGCCAGGCCTAAGTTTTTCAGTAGTAATATCTTCTAAATATATCAATATATTCCCAAGCAGTTTGAGATTCTCAAGCTGCATCTTGTTTACAAATATGGTATAGAATATCTGCAGAGAAAGTACTAACCCTATTTCTTGGACACTTTGGTTTGGTGGTATTTTAGTTAACTCCTCAAAGTTCTCTATTGCATAAATTCTCTTAAAACGAATAAAGAAAAAAAACATGGAATAAAACAGCTATCCTGTTATCAGGACACAGACCTGGGTTTAAGGCCTGTCCATGGATAATAGGGTTCTAGTCTTAATAAAAGTGTATGATCGCTCTAATTAACTGCTTTTTAACATTATATTAATAATTGATTATAGACATCAGAGTGCATTAATTACTTAGTTCAAGAGCTGATGCCAAAGGAGAGGAAATCTTGGTTTGGTGAATGCTGGGCAGGTTTTCCAGCTGGTTTATAGTGGCTTATAGTTTCTGTGGTTATTCATCTTTTCTGCCTTCTAGCTGTTCTGTCTGCCTCTTTGTATAACTTTCAGATGTGTATACCAGGTTGCGTTTTTAACTCTCAATTCTAACATTTACATCTTCTTCTGCCTGACAGAAGGGAAAGTTTGGTATAAAAACACATGTCTAATAGGCTCGCTTGAACTGTAAGCTGTTTAACCTTCCTGCTTCTACTCAATGATTTTATCTTTGTGAAGAGACTGACTAAAAATTAAAGGGAAGAAATCCCAAATACATGGAGAACAGTCTTTATCTTTCCTCATTTTAAAACAAAACGAAAATCTTCCTGAGCCTTCAAAATACCGTATTAGATACATTTTAGATATTTGCCTTTATAGTTGATGGATTAAAAGCTTACATTTATCATGTACAATATGACTTTTGAAATATTGTGGAATAACAAAATTCAAACAATTAACATAAGCAGCTAATTAACACATGCAACTTATTAACATAAGCTTTACCTCACAAGTTTGTTTGTTTATTTATTTATTTATTTATTTATTTATTTATTTATTTATTTATTTATATTGGGGGAAGACTTAAAATCTAGCCTCTCAATAATTTGAAAGAACAAAATGCAAGGTGTAGAAAGATGGCTCAGTGGTTAAGAACATTTCCTATTCTCACAAAGACCTGGGTTCAGTTCTCAACCCCCAAGCGGTAAGTCTCTAACACTCACAACTACATTTCCAGGAGGTTCTGATCCTTTCTTTGGCCTCCTTGGACATTAGGTTCACAAATGCTACATATATATTCATGTCGGCAAAACACTCACATGCATAATTTTACTTTTACAAACAGAACAAAATATTACTAACTGTAGTCACCGTGTTACATAACAAATCTTTCAAACCATTCTTTCAGGCTGAAATTTTGTGACTAAGCTCTATCCAATCTCTGTGCACTGAAGTAAAATACTTGATTGGAAATTTTTCATCAAGTAGGCTTTTTCTTCAGAGATGCTCCTAATGAAAGACAGATATCCTTTGTTAATGTGCTGGCTCAACTGGTACAAGCTTTGCTCCTGGATGATGTAAGCCAGAAGAGCTGAGTTTGACCCCCAGAACCCATGTAAGGATGGAAGTCGGACATTTTCACACATCCATACAGGCTATAGCATTACACATACATTGTACATGTTTACTCTTCCCACCCCCTTCTCTCTCTCTTTCTCTCTCTCTCTCTCTCTCTCTCTCTCTCTCTCTCTCACACACACACACACACACACACAATCTTGAAGCAATGTGGTAAAAGCTAATGGAGAATGGAGCACCAAAGAAGCCGTTATAAAGCCTCTCCACATTTGCTTTAGCAAGCTAGCATCTCAGGCCTGGTTTTGCACAAGGAAAGCTGCTGACTGTTCTGTCTAGTAAGCTATTGGTACAAGAGTTCAAAACAGACAGAGATGTAAAAGATTAATTCATCCGACTCCAAGCTATATTTATTAACTGCTCTTTGTTGGTCTGCCCCATACCCAACTTTGACCTTCCATCAAAGACAAGTCTTCACTGGCACAGCTTAAATGGTAAAAGTAAAATCAGTGAGGGACTATTCTAGGGATGTATCATCTGAATGCACCCTAAGTTGGAAGAAAGCTTCCTGGACTTCAAGAGGCCCACTGAGAACACCCTATAGAGGCCATCATTTCTCCTTTCTTCATTGATTTCTTCACAAGTTGAAGAGCTCAGTTATGAAATGACCCATTATGGAAAAAGAATCATTTCATTGATTCATGGCCTACTCCATTGGACTTTTAGAAATCTCACTGGAGTAGAAGGCCTGTTAATTTTGGTTAGATTTAATTCTCATTCTCTAATGTGCATATATATATATATATATATATATATATATATATACCAACAGTAATATATGTAAATATACTCATGGGCTGCATACTTATTTACTTATGCAATATATACTTATTATATATGCATATAATACCTGCAATAATTATTTAATATATTGCAATATACACATATACAAAATGCATACACAAATGTATACATATATGTAATATTTTAATATATATATATATATATATATATAGTATATAATAGTATACAATGATATATATGCTACCAATGAGTCCAAAGTGGTTGCTACCTTCTGCTAACTTGGTCCAATCAGCATAATGTCATGAATATAGGTAACCAATATGATATTTTGTAGAAGTGACAGATAATCAAGATCTCTTCAAACTCACTTATGACACAAGGCTGCAGAGATGTATACCTTTTGGAGGTAAAATTATTAAAGTACTCTGCTAAAGGCAAAAAGCTTCAGGTGATCTTTATGGACATGTACTGAAAATGGCATTTGCTAGACTGATAGCTGCATACCATGTATCAGGAGATGTGTTAATCTGCTCAACTTACGGTAGCACTCTGGTACGGCAGCTGCAGTCAGAGTCACTACTTGATTAAGTTTGCAACAGTCAACTGTCATTCTCCTTGACCCATCTATCTTCTCCACAGATCAGATCGGGGAGTTAAAGGGAGATGTGGTGGGAGCCATTACTCCTGTACCTTTCAGTCTTTGATGGCGGCTCTAATTTCTGCAGTTCTTCTAGGGATGCAATACTGTTTTTAGTTCACTATTTTTCCTGGTAGAGGTGACTTCAATGGCTTCCATTTCACCTTTCCAAACATAACAGCCCTCACTCCACAGGTCAGGGAATCAGTGTGGGCATTCTGCCAGTATATATACTGAAACTACAGGAACAACCCCAGGAAGGATTCAGGGAACCACTGGACCCTGAGTAACACTATGTCAAAGCTCCATTAATTATGGGTCCTCCATAAACCCCTACCTTCACTGGAGGGCCACAAAACTTGTTAGGGTTTCCTGGAATCGATGTCAATTCAGAGCCAGTATTTAATCGCCACCAGATAACTCAAAAACCATATGCTGATGCTGTTCTTATGCCTTCCCCCCCTTTTTTATTAGATATATTCTTTATTTACATTTCAAATGATTTCTCCTTTCCTGGATCCCCCCTCCCCGAAAACCCTCTCCCTTCCCCTGTTCCCCAATCAACCCCCTCCTGATTCCCTGTCCTGGTATTCCCCTACACGGCTCCATCCAGCCTACCTTTCCTTTTTGATTACGAGGCTGATTAAATACTGACTTTCCATCTTTTAACCTTCATAACATCACATCCCAAGTGTAGCATCTCCAGCACAGGGAAGCCCCAAGGGCGGCACCCTCCCTACAAGGAAGCTGTCTTAAGCAATGTTCACAGAGCAGGAAGAGGCGAGCAGAGGGCTTTGAAAGAAGGACAGACAACATTCCAAGCAATCTTCTCTCCCGCTAGGGCATGTTTTGAACACATGCACTGAAGAAAAAAACGACCAGTTCCTGCAGGATGAAGGCCACCGCCTTCTCTTCTGGTCTTTCATATTGATTGATTGCTTGATTGATTGGTTCACGTGTGCATGATGTAAGCAAGAGATATTTGGTTTTTGAAAAAGGTGCTTTGGATGCATCAGAAGTATAGGGCTAACATCGTGCTTGGTGTGGATGGGACCTTGAAAACATAAAATGGCGCTGCTGAGATCTCGCCCAGGAAAGAGGATCACCAGTAACTGGCCTTGCTGGGACCGACTTTGAGCTTTCCAGTAGGAACAAGAGAACTGATTGGTTTTATTTGTTTGTTTGTTTGTTTGTTTGTTTTTGTTTTGTGTGTGTATATGTGTGTGTCAGGAGTGGTGTCCCCTACGGGTAAAATAAACTGCATAACCAAGTCTTATGTGTAATAGAATTTGAGATTCCCCGTTCCAACCTTGTCTCACTCCCTGATGAAGAAACAAAGTCATGTATGTCTTTAGCAGGAGAATCTGTGGCAAAGCAGGGGTGAGGCCAGAAATCTCCTGACTGCAGCCCAATGCGTTCTTTTACCATTTGATGGAAAGGGCTTAGAGTTTCCTGTGCTAAGAACTACTTCCTGTTTTCTTCAAACACCAAGGCTTGAAAATACTCCTTAACTGAGGAGCCGGTTTCTGGTTTTGTAGGTATTTTGATTTTTATCAGTGAATGCTAAAGGCAGTGCATTCCTAAGGGTGCTTTAACAGGCTAGGCCAGCTGAGTCAACCACCCAGAGAACCGTCCCTGTGGATGACTCAGGAGAAAATGGCCTTTGGCCTACTCTTTAGCTTCCACCAAGGGTCACATTTGAAACCACTCTGGCCCCTGGTAAAACAAATCACAGCTGTTCTTAAAGACACTACAGTTTTCCTAGGTTGAAAATGAGAAAGGAGGGAGCCTCAGTTGAGAAAATGCCTCCTTAAAATTTGTAGGCATTTTCTTAACTAGTGATTGATTGGGCTGCGCCCAGCTCACTGTAGGTAATGCTATTCTAGGATTGGTGGTTCTGGTTCTAAAAGAAAAAATGCAGGCAGAGCAAACTAGTAACCAGCACCCTTCCATCCCGGCCTCCAGGTTTGAGTTCCTGTCCTGACTTCCTTCCGTGTAATCCAAATAAATCCTACCCTCCCCAACTTGCTTTTGGTCACAGTATTTCATCAGAATAACCGAAACCCCAAGATATTACTTTTAAAGAATAAAACTAATTGTTGCATTTGGGGATTGTCTTAGGGTTTTATCGCTGTAAAGAGACACCATGACCAAAGCAACTCTCTCCTTAAAGAAACCATTTAACTGGGGCTGGCTTACAGTTTCAGAGGTTCAGTCCATTATCATCATGGCAGGAAACATGGCAGCATGCAGGCAGACATGGTGCTGGAGAAGGAGCTGAGAGTTCTACATCTTGATCCAAAGGCAGCCTAAGGAAGACTGTCTTCTGTAGGCAGCCAGGCAGAAGGTCTGGATCACATTGGCCAGACTTCAATATGAGACCTCAATGCCCCACCTCCACAGTGACACGCTTAGTCTAACAAGGCTACACATCATCCAATAAGGCCCCACCTCCTAATAGCGCCACGTCCAATGGGCCAAGCGTATTTAAATCGCTACAGGGATCACATGTGTGACTTCCTGTCTCACTGCTGGGAACTGAAAACTTAGTTCTCCTAATTCACATTTTGAAGTTCTGCTCTCCACAGTGGCTGAGTTTGAAGATTGGGTTTTTAAAGAATAATCAAGGTTAAATGGGTACAGGTAGGGTCTTTCTCATGTAGATTTCATTATATTTTTCTTTTCTCTTGAGACAAGCTCTTATATAGTCAAGATCAGCCTTCAACACACTGTAACCAACATGTCTTCAAATTCGTGATCCTCCTGTTTCTTCTTCCCAAGTATTCATATTAGTCACACATGACACATGCAGCCTAGGGACAGAAACTCCTATAGGAAGAGGGAGGGAGGGAAGGAGGAAGGAAAGGAGGGAGGGAGGGAGGGAGGGAGGGAGGGAGGGAGGGAGGGAAGGAGAGAGAGAGAGAGAGAGAGAGAGAGAGAGAGAGAGAGAGAGAGAGAGAGAGAGAGAGAGAGAGCTGTCTCCATGGATATGGACCTGCCAAGCTCTGAAGAGAGCATCACAAGGCACTGGCCATTCTGAAACCCATGTTGACCTTAGACTTTCCAGTCGGTGAATCTGTTTGAGAAAGATTTCTGTTATTCAAGCCATTAAGTCTGCAGTATTTCACCCTGAGACTGTGTTGACCAAGGGAGCCATGAATGACAGATTTGGCTTCCATAGCATAGATAAAAATGCCTGTCATTGTGGCCCCAGTAAGCCTCCTCCTGGGACACAAATTTCCTGTCTCTCACACTCAGTGTTTGCTTGGTAAGTGTGACTGCCCTTTGTTTAGAGAATTTTTCACTTTGCTTTTTAGTCGTTTGTTTCTTCCACACAGTACAGTACCAGAATGGTAGTGATACTCTAGGAAGTTTACAAATGATCTAATCCACCAAACCTTGCCTTATTCTATCCTTGCTGTGTATGTATGCATGTATGTATGTATGTATGTATGTATGTATGCATGTATGTATGTATGTGTGTATGCATGTATGTATGTATGTATCTGTGTATCTGTGTACACATGTATGTATCTATGTGTGTATGTATGTATATATGCACATATGTATGTATGTATCTATCTGTGTATGTATGAATGTGTGTAAGTAAGTAAGTATGTATGTATGTATGTATATCTATCTATTTATCTACGCTGAACATGGGCCTCACACATGCTAGGCAAGTGCGCAATTATAGAGCTACATTTCCAGACCTGCCTTATTCTTTTATAAAATAGGTTATAACAGAATTCCAAGTATATTGTTAACTGTAGCTAAAGAGCTATATAGCATACCTTGCCTAACAGGGATGCTATGTCATCTCCCTGAGGCTATATTTAACCTCCTGGGTTTGGATACTTTGATTACATCACTATTATTGTCTTCAAGCCTCTGCAGTTGACTAGACCAGTAAGTTCAACTAACAGTGACTCTTACTTTATATATATATATATATATATATATATATATATATATATATATATATATATAATTTCACTGATCCAAACTTCTTCCAGCTCTAGAAGAGTTGAAGGAATAGCCAATCAATAACTGGCCCAACTTGACACCCATCCCATGGGCAAGCACCAATCCCTAACACTATTAATGACACTCTGATATGCTTGCAGACAGGAGCATGTTGTCTTCTGAGAGGCTCCACCCAGCGAGGAACTCAGATAGATACAGACACAGCCAAACAGTTGATAGAGCTTGGGACTCTTATGGAAAAATAGGAATGATTGTGAGCCCCAAAGAGGATAGGAACTCCATGGGAAGACCAACAGAGTCAACTAACCCGCACCCTCGGGGCTCTCAGAGTGTGAAGATACATGGCCTAGAACTTGGTCTCTCCACTCATTTGTAGCAGATGTGCAGCTTGGACTTCCTATGGGTCCCAAACAACTGGAACAGGAACCACCACAAAAGATGTTGTCTATATGTGGGATATGTTCTGCTGGCTGGGGTGCCTTGTCTGGCCTCAGTGAGGGAGGAAGTTCCTCACAGAGACTTGAAGTGCCAGGAGGAGAGGGAATACCCAGGGGTTCCCCACCCTCTTAGAGGAGAAGGGGACAGGGATGGGGGAATGATTTTGGGAGGGGGTGACCAGGAGGAGGGCAGTGAGCAGGATGTAAAGGGAATAAGTAAAAAACAAATTAAATTAAATAAAAAACAATCAGCTGTCATAAAAGAAAAAAGAACTCATCGTTAAATAGAAAGAGGGGGCTTAGTGACTGTGTAAATGTCTATGGTAAAAAAGTGGTCAAGAGAGGCTTATGTGGCCTGGAAGTGGCTAGTGGCTGAATGCAGACAGACTCTTCAGAATTATTGACATGCTGCAAAACCACAGGCTTGGAGACAGTATTTTCACAAGGCAGAGGTTGAGCACAGGTCACCCCCAGGCAGAGGAAAATATTTATTGTACTATTTAAAGTTGTTTTCCTTTCTTTAAACAAACTCTCCTTTTAATTCCAGAGAAGCATTTTCTTTTGGCATTTGCAGTGATGTGATTTTCCCAGGGATCCAAACATCACTCAAGTCTCCTGAGTTTCATAGGGTAATAGCTAATGTCTTGCTCCATTTTATAAGAAGACATTTGGTCAATGAGTAAATCAATTAACTAGCATGGCGCCAGTAACTTATGGCTGGTTGTTCACATCAGCTAGGAATTATTAAATAACTATCAGTTCCTTCTCCAAAGTACAGAGTGAAGCCTTACATTTATTGGGAAATATAGCTTAAATATACACCTCAAACATATTTACATGTATGTATCTATTTTAATAAAAAACAAAATTCTCAATTTATGATATGCTTTTTCTTTATGTAAGTACTAACAATAAAGTTAACAAGACATAATTTGATGATTATTATATTAGTCATGAAAATTGCAACATTATGGGAACCGGAATTCCGATAGCATTTGTAAGATAAACTCTTTTCATTCTACAAACTGTTTGAAGACCAAAGAGGGCAGGAGACTCAAGGCTTGTCCAGACGTCACAAGTAGGCAGAGCTTTTAGTTAGAGGAACAGCTTGTGCCATCTCGCAGTTCATACTCATGAGACACACACCTACCACTGCAGGCCATGTATCTAAACACCTAACTCTGACTGGGCGCTGGTGAGGCATCAGAGGGCCTGGATGTAGGGGAAGCCTCTTTCCAAATGGAAATAGTCCCTGTCACTGACAAGGAACCTTCCTGCATAAGCATGGAATTATCTATTAGAAGAATGAGCAAGTCATGACATATGTGGGTTCTGCGAGTTATGTCTTCCTAAGATGTCAGAAGTTGTATACTGGTGAAAACAATTTAGCCTATAACTGAGAGATCTCTGTCTAGAACCTCCCGAACAAGTCTGGCTTTAATTCACTCATGTGCTCTCTGCAGAGGGGAAGCATTGCTCTCACCAAGGGCAGCTTTCCAATCCTCCTCACCCAGGAATCTTCTCTGACTAGCGAAGTCAGAATTTCTGGGCTCGGGCCCAGGCATAGGTAATTTTTAAACACTTCCTAGCTGATGTGAATGTCTAGTCATAACTAAGAACTACTGAGTGAGACGTAAAATTAGGCAAAGCAAACAAAATCAGAAAAAGAAAAAAGAAAGAAAAGAAAGAAGTGTCTGGCCCCTAGCAAGGAAACGAAGCAGTGTTCAGCTATCCTGAACAAATCATCCCTGTTACAGTCTCTGAGATGCATTCTTCTTTAAAATCTAATGAGTCAACGTTTAAGTTCGATTCCTTAGTTATTAAGATGTACTCTATTCTCTCCTCATGCTATTTGTCTGAACAAAATAGGCTTTAAAGGACTTTCTAGCAATCCCTAACTATTGTTCACCAATGATGCGGAAGAATCATTGCTAAAGTTTGTCTAGCCCTGTGCCATGAACTTTGTAAATTAATTCCTCACATCAGAACTATGCACAGGGTATTGGTATCCTCATAGTATATGAGAACAGTTAAGCTTCAGAGATGTTTAGCTGGTTGTGTAGACTACAGAGCTAAGATCACACTATCTTTGATACCCAAGCCTCATATTTCTGTACTGCTTCTCTGTGTCCTCAGAGTGTGGTGGTATTGTTGTCCAGTGCCTTACTGAGGATCTACAATGCATGCTTCCCCCTGGACTTAGCAATAACATGGGCTATCCAGCAAGTCCTTTATTCTGCCTTCAGTTTTCTTCATCTTATAAACTCAAAGATGTCAAAGGATAAGAAAGAAGGTGGTGATCATACTGTGTATGACCTCTCTAAAAGGGGCAAAACTGTAGAGAATGGTTTGATAGTTGTTTAGGAATGGAAGTAGGAGAAGGATTAGGACAGAGGCATGAGGAAATGGATTTTTTTTGAAACTTTGTAAACTGGATTGTGGGCATAGGTACATAAATATACCATTTACCAAAATCATACAGCTGTCTGCTTAAGATAGGAAAATATTTCACCATGTAGACAGTCTCTGATTTTGATGGTTCAACATAATGTTTCAGAGTTACAATGACATGGAAAAGTATTCATACAACCGTCCTGATTTTTGATATCAGTACATTATTCAGCAAACCACTTGGAACAGACACTTTATTATAAAGTGAGACATTTTGTTTTACTCTAGTCCAGTGGTTCTCAACCTGTGAGTCATGACCCTTTTGGGGGTTCAATGACCCTTTCACAGGGGTCGCATATCTGATGTTCTGTTTATTGTATATTTACATTGTGATTCAGAACAGTAGCAAAATTATAGTTAAGAATTAGAAACAAAAATAATTTTATGGTTGGGGGTGGTGGTCACCAAAATGTGAGGAACTGTATTCAAGGGCATTAGGAAGGTTGAGGCCCACTGTTCTCAGCTAACTTGGTCCTCAGTGTACTTAATGTCAAAGTGTACTGTCAGAGAAGCTAAGCTGCGATACTCAGTAGTCTTAGGAGGAGGTGTGCTACGTTTTCTCTCATTTGTGGTTCCTGTGTTTCATATGTCAACATAAAGTCATGAACACATATGTGAAAGTGAAGGTGAGATTGCCTAGGGAAATAGGGGGACAGCAAGAGTCAGAGATGAGAACAGGGAGGTTCTGGACATGGCGTGGGGGAGGGGGATGTTCAGCATACAATATGTATAGCTGGAGACTTTAAAAAAAAGACTGAATTCCTTTCCTTTCTTGCATTCTTCCCTCTCCCATCCCACGGCTAGCTGCTGATTGCTGATTGGCTGGGTGGAGCCTCATTCAGCTATCTTTACCTCATTGAAAACTGCTTCAAAGGTCAGTGTCCAAGCTTGATACATTCTCACAGTTCAAATGCATGGATGTCTAGCTGCTGCTGGTGGGACTATTTCTAAGTCATCCCAGAGGTTTGGCCAGCAGAGGGTGAGAGATCCCCGGAGGGAGGCTTGATCAGACTGGAGCTGACAGGAACACCAGAAGCCTGGCTTCAGCAGAACTGGTCTTGGGATTGCTGAGAATTTAGTAGTCATAACCTTACATTCCATTCCATAACAGTCGCAGAGGGAGAGGCATTCTGATCCAAACCAAAGTTGAAGAACCACAGAAACGTTGGCTGGTGTGGTTGCTGTGCTCTTAGTTTCTCAGGAGAAAGATGGGCCTTTTGTATCAGTGTTCTCTACTCGCAGGTAGCATATGGCTCCTTATTTTAAAATCATAGCATGGCTCTGCAGACCAAGGACAGAAGCCACAGTTCTACTGTGCCTGGAAATGGCTCAAAAATATGTCCCTAATTTTTTTTTAAAACTGAGCTCTAGCTTCTATGGGACTCCCATGTACAATATATCTTTAAAACAACAACAACATAAAAAACCTTCTAGTGTTAACTACAATTCAACTATGTTGATAAATCCCTGAAAGAAGGACCTTAAGTTTAACTTTTTCTGATAGAACAAAAAGGAAAAAAAATTAAAAAGCTTGCATTCCTATGTTCCTATCATCCACACTCTCTGGGCAAGAAATTAAGTCCGGGAAAGATTGATTCCTTTAAATGAGTAAAAGAGAAGAAAAAAAAAACTTAACCAGGAGCTAAAAGATGGGAATTTAAATACTATGGTCATTTCCTTTCCTTTAAAACAGAGACAAACACAATGTTTACCTCCCTTAGCTGTGTCAAGTGAGTGCTTGCAGAAAGGCAAAGATGTCTCAGAACTGTTCCTGTGATCCCCAAATAAGGACAAGCTGGGATCACTCTATTTAGCCATTAGTTCAATTAGTAGAAGTTAATGATTTCCCTGAAGGACAAATACCAAGCATTTCACAAGAGGTCACAGGTCATCTTGCTCTGTGCTGGCTTAGAAACAAATTCAGCTGCAGAAAGCAGCAAATATCCAAGGTCTCCATTTTCTGAGGTCTTCTTCGATTTCCTTCTTCAGAGACCTGAAGATCTTGTCCTATAGATCTTTCACTTGTTTGGTTATAGTCACACTAAGTTACTTTATATTGTTTGTGGCTATTGTGAAGGGTATCATTTCCCTAACTTCTTTCTTAGCCTGCTTATCCTTTGAGTATAGGAAGGCAACTGATTTGCTTGAGATGATTTTATGACCAGCCACTTTGCTGAAGTTGTTTATCAGCTGTAGGAGTTCTCTGGTGGAGGTTTTTGGGTCACTTAAGTAGACTATCATGTCATCTGCAAATAGTGATAATTTGACTTCTTCCTTTCCAATTTGTATCCCTTTGACCTCCTTATGTTGTCTAATTGCTCTAGCTAGAACTTCAAGTACTATATTGAAAAGATATGGAGAGAGAGGGCAGCCTTGTCTAGTCCCTGATTTTAGTGGGATTGCTTCAAGTTTCTCTCCATTTAGTTTGATGTTGGCTACCGGTGTGCTGTATATTGCTTTAACGATGTTTAGGTATTGGCCTTGAATTCCTGTTCTTTCCAAGACTTTTAGCATGAAAGGATGCTGAATTTTGTCAAATGCTTTTTCTGCATCTAATGATATGATCATATGGTTTTTTTTCTTTGAGTTTGTTTATGTAGTGGATTGCATTGATGGATTTCCTTATATTGAACCATTCCTGCATCCCTGGGATGAAGCCTACTTGATCATGGTGGATGGTCGTTTTGATGTGTTCTTGGATTCAGTTGGCAAGAGTTTTATTGAGTATTTTTGCATCGATATTCATAAGGGAAATTGGCCTGAAGTTCTCTTTCTTTGTTGGATCTTTGTGTGGTTTTGGTATCAGCATAATTGTGGTTTCATAGAACGAGTTGGGTAGAGTTCCTTCTGTTTCTATTTTGTGAAATAGTTTGAAGAGTATTGGTGTTAGGTCTTCTTTGAAGGTCTGATAGAATTCTGCACTGAAGCCATCTGGTCCCATGCTTTTTTTGGTTGGGAGACTTTCTATGACCCTTTTTATTTCTTCAGGTGTTATGAGAGTGTTTAGATGATCTATTTGATCCTGATTTAGTTTTGGTGTCTGATATCTACCTAGGAAACTGTCCATTTCCTCCAGATTCTCCAGTTGTGTTGATTATAGGCTTTTGTAGTAGGATCTAATGATTTTTTTTAATTTCCTCAGTTTCTGTTGTTATATCTCCCTTTTCATTTCTAAGTTTGTTAATCTGTATACTGTCTCTGTGCCCTTTGGCTAAGGGTTTATCTACCTTGTTGATTTTCTCAAAGAAATTGGCAGGATTAATATAGTTAAAATGGACATCTTGTCAAAAACAATCTACAGATTCAATGCAATCCCCATCAAAATCCCAACTCAGTTCTTCACAGAGTTAGAAAAAGCAATTCTCAAATTCATCTGGAATAACAAAAAACCCAGGATAGCTAAAACTATTCTCACCAACAAAAGAAATTCTGGGAGAATCAGTATCCCTGACTTCAAGCAATACTACAGAGCAACAGTGTTAAAAACTGCATGGTATTGGCACAGTGATAGACAAGTGGACCAATGGAATAGAATTGAAAACCCAGAAATGAATCCACACACCTATGGTCACTTGATCTTCGACAAAGGAGCTGAAAACATTCAGTGGAAAAAGGATAGCCTTTTCAACAAATGGTGCTGGTTCAGTTGGAGTTCAGCATGCAGAAGAATGTGAATTGATCCATTCTTATCTCCATGTACTAAACTCCACTCCAGGTGGATCAAGGACCTCCACGTAAAACCAGACACACTGAAACTAATAGAAAAGAAAGTGCGGAAAACCCTTGAAGACATGGGCACAGGGGAAAAGTTTCTGAACAGAACACCAATAGCTTATGTTCTAAGATCAAGAATTGACAAATGGGACCTCATAAAATTACAAAGTTTCTGTATGGCAAAGGACACCATTAAAAGGACAAAACGGCAACCAACAAATTGGGAAAGGATATTCACCAACCCTACATCTGATAGAGGGCTAATATCCAATATATACATAGAACTCAAGAAGTTAGACCCCAGGAAACCAAATAACTCCATTAAAAATGGGGTACACATCTAAACAAAGAATTTTCACCTGAAGAAATTCGGATAGCTGAGAGGCACCTTAAGAAGTGCACAACATCATTAGTCATTAGGGAAATGCAGATCAAAACAACCCTGAGGTTTCACCTTACACCAGTCATTATGGCTAAGGTCAAAAACTCAGGAGACAGCAGGTGTTGGCAAGAATGTGGAGAAAGAGGAACACTCCTCCACTGCTGGTGGAGCTGTAAGATGGTACAACCACTTTGGAAATCAGTCTGGCAGTTCCTCTGAAAACTTGACATGACACTTCAGGAGGACCCTGCTATACCTCTCCTGGACATATACCCAAAGGATTCCCCAGCATGCAATAAAGACACATGCTCCATTATGTTCATAGCAGCCTTATTTATAGTAGCCAGAAGCTGGAAAGAACCCAGATGTCCCTCAAAGGAGCAATGGATACAGAAAATGTGGTATATTTACACAATGGAATACTACTCAGCAATTAGAAATAATGAATTCACAAAATTTTTAGGCAAATGGTTTGATCTGAAAAATATCATCCTAAGTCAGGTAACCCAATCACAAAAGAATACACATGGAATGCAATCTCTGATAAGTGGATATTAATTAGCCCAGAAGCTCTGAATACCCAAGGTACAAATAGCATAATAAGTGACTCCCATGAAGAAGTATGGAGAAGGTCCTGATCCTGGAAAGGATTGATCTAGCGTTAGAGGGGAATATAAGGACAGAGAAAAAGGAGAGAGGTGATTGGAGAATGGGTGGAGAGAAGAAGGTTTATGGGACATATGGGGAGGGGGGATCTGGGAAAGGGAAAATCATTTGGAATGTAAACAAAGAATATAGAAAATAAAAATATTAAAAAAAAAAACCAAGGTCTCTTGTAGAACTTCAGAAACACAGCTAGAGGTTGCTAGTTACTGTGGGTTTTCAGGCAAGAGTTGATGTGCACAGGTTACTGGATGGTACCTAGGGTAACAGAAAATGAGTTTTCTGGAAGGTTTTTATTCCAGTTGCTCTTAAATAGCTCTTATGGTAGGTTAGAGCTACCAGAACTGACTGTAGCTACTGCCTTGGTCCAAGAGGCTTCTCAGAGATGTGTTCAATGTTTTGTGTAATTTTACAGAGGGAAGCGCCCTGCAGAGTTCTGGAAGATCACTTTATAGACAGGGAAAAAACAGTGAAGAGCCAAACATTTGATGTTAGACTTAGCATCACATGTATTCAGACATTTGACATTTTTATACATGTCACTCATATGCCCCAATGTCAGTTTATTATCCACTTACTCTCAGTATCCACACTTTACAAAATGAAGAGTCCAGTGGTTTTGATCTTCACAAAGTCACGTAACTATGACCTGTCTAATCGTTACATTACTCAGAAAACACCCAAACAAACCCATAGTCATCAGCAGTCCCTCCCTGTTCTTCCATCTTCCTAACTACACAAAACCCCAAATCTGCTTCCTTTCTATATGCAGACTTGTCTCTTCTTGTTGTTTTATGTAAGTGCAATCATGTACTACATGATCTTTTGTGCCTGGTTTCTTTTACTTCGCACATTTCCCAGGTTCATCTGCATTGCAGTACATATCACAATTTCGTTTTTTGTGGGCAAATACTATTCTCTTATAATTTGCTGTTGAGTCTCTCACTTGCTTTGAGATCCATCCCACTATTCATGATCACACTGCGGGCCAGCCTTGACTCTGTGAATGCCTGTGAGATTTGGGAGATCTTGCATGACCATGCCTTCTGAGCTAGTATCAAATTGAGAACTTGCTGATGGAGACTGGTGGCAGAGGCTGCTGCTGACCATATTTGTCTCATTACAGAGGTATCCCAAGCATCATAAATGCCACAAATAGGGCAGATTTTAAAAAGCCACAGAGGGTAGCAGATTTAGAACTAAGGCATTTTGCTTTTGTCTCATGACAGACTGCCTTATGGAATCTTACACATGGATTGAATTGCTTTCAAGTATAGCAGTTGATGGTAATATGAAACAGAAATGCTCTCACAGTGGCTGGGTCTCTAGTTACCCACTGTCTGAGATGAGAATTAGAAAAGGGTGGGGCTGCTCAAGAATCTCTTGCGATGATGGTGTGTGCATCTGAAAGCCTTGCAAAATTCCATATTGTTCTTTATTGGTTAATTATTTGGCTTTCTATTATCTGGTAGACACTGGACATATGTGTACAGTGTCTGAGATACAAATACTGAATGAGAACATAAACAATGACACTGCTAAGATCAATAAAGAGCAAGGTAGGAGCTAGATACGGGTTACTCTGGTTAGGAACAGCATTAAATAGAGGCATGGGATAGGATGAATTCGTAGATGTGAAAATAGGTTCTTAAGCAATACTACAGAGCAATAGTGTTAAAAACTGCATGGTATTGGTACAGTGACAGGCAGGAGGATCAATGGAACAGGATTGAAGATCCAGAAATGAACCCACATACCTATGGCCACTTGATCCTCGACAAAGAGTCTGAAAACATCCAATGGAAAAAAGATAGCCTTTTCAACAAATGGTGCTGGTTCAACTGGAGGTCAGCATGCAGAAGAATGCAAATTGATCCATCCTTGTCTCCTTGTACTAAGCTCAAATCCAAATGGATCAAGGACCTCCACATAAAGCCAGACACTCTGAAGCTAATAGAAAAGAAACTGGGGAAGACCCTTGAGGACATCGGTACAGGGAGAAAGTTTCTGAACAGAACACCAATAGCGTATGCTCTAAGAGCAAGAATTGACAAATGGGACCTCATAAGGTTACAGAGTTTCTGTAAGGCAAAGGACACCATCAAGAGGACAGATCGGCAACCAACAAATTGGGAAAAGATCTTCACCAATCCTACATCAGATAGAGGGCTAATATCCAATATATATAAAGAACTCAAGAAGTTAGACTCCAGAAAACCGAACAACCCTATTAAAAAATGGGGTACAGAGTTAAACAAAGAATTCTCACCTGAAGAACTTCGGATGGCGGAGAAGCATCTTAAAAAATGCTCAACTTCATTAGTCATTAGGGAAATGCAAATCAAAACAACCCTAAGATTTCATCTTACACCAGTCAGAATGGCTAAGATTAAAAATTCAGGAGACAGCAGGTGTTGGAGAGGGTGCGGAGAAAGAGGAACACTCCTCCACTGCTGGTGGGGTTGCAAATTGGTACAACCACTCTGGAAATCAGTCTGGCGGTTCCTCCGAAAACTGGGCACCTCACTTCCAGAAGATCCTGCTATACCACTCCTGGGCATATACCCAGAGGATTCCCCACCATGTAATAAGGATACATGCTCTACTATGTTCATAGCAGCCCTATTTATAATTGCCAGATGCTGGAAAGAACCCAGGTATCCCTCAACAGAAGAGTGGATACAAAAAATGTGGTATATCTACACAATGGAGTACTATTCAGCCATTAGAAACAATGAATTCATGAAATTCTTAGGCAAATGGATGGAGCTAGAGAACATCATACTAAGTGAGGTAACCCAGACTCAAAAGGTGAATCATGGTATGCACTCACTAATAAGTGGTTATTAACCTAGAAAACTGGAATACCCAAAACATAATCCACACATCAAATGAGATACAAGAAGAAAGCAGGAGTGGTCCCTGGTTCTGGAAAGACTCAGTGAAACAGTATTTGGCAAAACCAGAACGGGGAAGTGGGAAGGGGTGGGAGGGAGGACAGGGGAAGAGAAGGGGGCTTACGGGACTTTCGGGGGGTGGGGGGGGCTAGAATAGGGGAAATCATTTGAAATGTAAATAAATTATATCGAAAAAAAAGAATGAAAGATAAAGAATGTCACTTCTGCCTTGTTGAAAAATAAACTTTAAAAAAAAAAAAAAAGAAAATAGGTTCTTTGTCTCATAATTGATGTGTGAGGGTTGCTTCTCCTTCCCCTCCTCTTTCTCCTTCTCCTCCTTCTTTTCCTTCTCCCCCTCTTCCCTCTTCTTTCTCTTCTTCTTGTCCTCCTCCTCCTTTTCCTCCTCCTCCCCTCCTTCTTTTCTTCCTTCCTTCTCCTCTTTCCCCTCCTCATTCTCCTTCTCCGTCTTCTCCCTCATTTTTAACCATACAGGTCCTTTGTGTGTATGACTTCTGCTTTAGTATTTTCTTATGGAATTTCTGTGTGTGCCAAGCTGTGTGTATATTTTTCTCATGGTTTTCCTTCTCTCTTTTTGTCCTATTAGTTTGTTTAGTTTTATTTTGATTTGATTGGTCTTGTTTTATCTTCTTTTATTATTATCCCACAGATGCCTGTTTATTTTCTGAAAGACAGAAAAGATGTGGCTTGGGATAGGAGAGGAGGAACTGGGAGCAGCTGTTAGAAGAGAAATCACAATGAGAATAGAGTGCATAAAAGTTTATTTTCAATAAGACCAAAAAAGAAAGATGAAAAGTCTTTAAAATAAAAAAAAATAAAAAAATAGGAGATAACTATAATATAAAACCAAACAAATGTGGTCATGCGAAGCAACTAGAGAAGAGTGGCAGGGACAGTGGCTAGAAAGCTTGTGGTTCTGTAGAGCTCGGAATGAATTTTAAATTTCTTTATTTATTAGTATATTGAGGTTTGCGCCCCCCACTAGTGTACTGTGGAGACAGTGAGAAGTGAGCAGGTGTAGATGAAGGCTGGTTAAGCGGATGTTGTGGATCACGGGACTTAGACCTGTAATGACCTGTTGAGATGGATTTCCTAGGAAATGCATCCTTTCCTCAGACTTCAGGGACAAATGGGTCTTCAACCTCACTGAGATTTAGCTTTCTGTGAAAAGATTGACGATAGAGCTAAGCATTCCTTTCAAAATAACTAAATATAGCTATCTGGGAGCTGAAGTGTTGTGCTTGTTGATATACATGATGTTTATGGCACCTTAAACATATTTTAGGCATTATTTGTTCTCATTCATAGTGATGGTGGCAGAGAACTGGTGATATGGAGAATACAGTGAAGGAACACTTGATGTTACTGAACACAGGGCTGGGGCTGAAGGGAATAGGAAACAGATGGAGAGCATGTGGTCCATTAAACATCTGGGAGCCATCAAAGGGCGATGGTGGCAAAAGCATTCCAGATGGTTCTATCGCCACATCCGTGTGCTTCATAACCCAGTTTGCCAACATCAGAGGACAATAGGCAAAGATGAGCATGGTAAGTGTTAGCCAAATGCTTTGTCATTCAAAGCCAAGGAACGGAAGCTTTGCAGCTCAGTGTATCCTATCCCATTCCCTCAAATTTCTGTAACAATTTATGTCATGGTGACACAGACACTCATTTTGGTAGAATATTAATTCTTTAATCTTTCTATAGAATAGATCCAATTATACATATAAATAGCTTCCAAATGTTTTAATTGTATTTCTGTGCACAGAATTGCCATAATTGGAGTTTGAGTCATCTAATACACATGGCCTGCATTTGTTTGCTTGTTTATATATAAGTTTGTGATGTCTTTAGACTGTACCACTCAAAATAAATGCTCAGATCTTGGTAAGAGTTAACATCTAACCACAAGAGCTGTGTGTCTCATCCTCTCCCCAGTCAATCTTAAATTCCTTCCTCACACATTTCCTTTTATACAAGAGAAAATATGTATGCCTAAGAAAAAATAATGAGAGAGATATTCAGCACAAACAGAAACCAGGAAATATAAATCATTATTAGAGTAAAATAGCACTTTTGAGCAAGTTCTTTGATTGACAATGAGAAAATCTGATAATAAAACTTGTCACTGAAGACTAGCTCTGCACATTTACAAATGTACAAGGGCCCAGATCTGTAGGCATTAAGAAGACTGCCGTAGGAAAATGGAGCCATAGAGTCATATGTCTAAGACCCAGAATGGGAAACAAACCATGGTACTTGCTCAACAGGAGTCTGGTACAGCATGTTCTTCATCAAAGCCCTTATTACATTAGCAAAATCTTGTGATTAGCTTCACATAAAAAATACACCTCTAAGGTTATTAATCAAACTTAAAAAACAAAAACGAAACACTGAGAATCTCAAAACTACCCATACACTGACATTATACATGGGCTTAAATGACACACTTCAATCAAAGTGTGGATTATTAAGATCAAATTGCATAGAGCCATTTATAGTAAGTGTTCATAATGCATTGGACAAGGGCAGATTATAGCTCTATGCTCATCGTAGCATCATGATTATAAAATAATCATGCACATAAAATTATGATGCATTATATTGTATTGATAATATACATTGGGTTCCTGGGAAGTGTTTACTTCTAAAATTTGCTTCCGTATACCACTTCTTCTTATAATAGGCATGTCTTTTTGTTGAATTTGTTATATAAACAAACAATAAAAAGTGGTTCCTTGCTAGGGATGATATCGCAGGCTTTTAATCTCAGTACTTAGGACGTAGAGGTAGGCAGATGCCCAAGTTGGAGGCTAGCCTGGTCTACAAAGGGAGTTCCAGGACAGCCAAGATACACATAAAAACCATGTCTGGGTGAGGGAAGGAAGGGAAGGGAAGGGAAGGGAAGGGAAGGGAAGGGAAGGGAAGGGAAGGGAAGGGAAGGGAAAGGAAGGGAAGGGAAGGGAAAGGAAAAAGGGAAAGAAAAGAAAACTGAATCCCTTTACACCCGAATACCTCTTGGGCTAGAGAGAGCTCTGTGAAGAGGTGGCTTCCTTACTTTATAGTCACCTCACCAGACAAGTGTCTCCTGTGGGGGCTGCCTCCCTGTGAAAACACTGATTTAGGAGGCCACAGACATATTATTAGTTCACTGGCTCAGTCACAATCTGAGTCCTGATCTGCTATCATTCAGCAAGCTGAAGAGGGAACACTAAAACCTCGAGTGCTAGGAAGAGACTGAAGATTCTACTAATTGGGATAGAAACTTGTGGAAGATAAAGAGTACATTTTTCAAGGACTTTAGCAGCCTAGTTCATTATTAAAAGAGAGACATCTACCTGGTGATATTTAGTGATAGGAAAGGTGGCATCTGGAACTGGGGATTGGGGGTTAAGGAGTGTCAAAGGGCAAGGATTGCCTTCCATATTGTGATAACAGAAGTCCTTTTATTAGGCATTTTCCAAATGTACAATCACCTTAATATTTGACAGGGTAAGTAGAATATTCAGAGACATTCAGTTAGTCCCCGACCCTGTGGGGACTGTGACTGGTCTATCTCTGAGCAGGAATGGACATCATAAGGCCAGACTTCTGCCTTCTGGTACCTGGCTAGCCAAACACCTTTTGGGCATTGAGATCCAAAGGCCACTGGAAGGCTCTATGCCTAAAAGGTTCTCAAGTCCATGGACATGATGATGCCTTTTGAAGTGACAGAACATCATCTCAAAGCTTTGAAGGATGTTGGACTCTGTGAAGATCAGAGATTTAACAATACAATAGCTTAGGAATCAATGAAATCATAATTTCTAGGATATTTCAAATGGAGTTTTAGGAAATTGATATGTTTCTACTGGGTAAATGTGGTGTCTAAGACTCAGCTTTATATTGAGTAGTTCACTAAAAGTAAGAACAAAGCAAAAATACTCAGGACGCCTAGCTCCAGCGATGGTAGCCCGGACTCCGGTGCAGGACCCAGGGCTCTGCTACTATTCTATGCAGGGACTCTGCCTGGACTAAACACACAGCATAGGTTATTTGCTATAATACTGAGCCTTGCAAGGTAGCACATAACCATGATTGTTTCATAATGAGAAAAATGCATCTTGGAAATGTTATTGTTAACCTTCCTGAATCTACAAGATGAGTAAGGAAATGTGAACTCAGGACATTCTGACTGTCCTTCCACCAAATACAGTATGTGTGTGCATGGAAGACTATTCAGTCTTTGCTCTCTTCCCCCCTTCCCACCATCTTTTCCCTCTTGCTTTCGTGGAGAATGCATCTATGGGGAAAACAGTTTTGTTTTTTTAACCTCTGTCCACACAAGGAGGTGTGAGTCAATTATGTAAGCAACTATGGCAGTGCTACTTTAATTGTTGGTTGAACAAATGACCACGTAGTTCTCGCAGAACGTATTATTAGCCCTTCTGAGAGGGCGGGCTAATAAGGAGTTCTCTTGAAGTCTACTCTTCTCTTCAAAGAAACTTCTCATCTGATGCCAGGAGTCTGACAGAACCTTGAACCATAAGTATAATTAGTTATTTATCAGAGCCTTCTTCAATTGACCAGGCATGAGAGGCACTGATTTGTCTGTTGCCTGGTTCAAAACCCTGCTGTGATAATTGGGAGCAACCCAGAAGCAGAAGTGTCCCATAGAGACTTGATATGTTGATATGGAACTCCAGCAAGGGATGCAGCTATTACAGCACTTAGAATGTTTCTCTGCAGCTCACAGTCCTGCAACACTGCCCCTCTGCTGACAAGTAAGAAGAGCAATCCTGTGTCTACTAAGCACCTATTACCTGGCAGCTGCCTCTTCATACAAGTTCTCGGTTTGATGGACTGCAGGACCCTGTCTACAGGGCGTCATGTCAGAGTCTCTGTCTCACCTTCGACTCTTCAAAGAGAAAACATGACAAATGAGAGACGCCAGGGAAGAGCCAGGTGGCCCTTCAGTGTTTTCGTTTAGAGACTATGCAAGCCAGGCTATTTGAAACAGTACTGGGGCCACAGGCACAACTCTGTAGGTAAGTAGGTAGACGAGCTTGCTAATCTGAGTTTAGTCCTCATACTCCACAGGATAGAAGGAGAGAATTGGTTCTCACACATTGTCCTCTGATCTCCCCCATACATGTGTGTCCCCAGGAAACAAACAAAACCTTGATAAAAGTTAAGAAGATTGACGCATGCTTTCTCTTCCCAGGCTTTTAATATTTGGAGGATGGCTAAGTGAACTTGACCCCGACCTGCTTAAAGTGGGCCTACCTTTCATTAGTTCTAGACTCTAGTGGCCTGTGATGTGTCTATGGCTGTTAGTTCTAGACTCTAGTGGCCTGTGATGTGTCTATGGCTGTGTCAGACCCACCTTTCTGTCACAGGAGACAAGCAGGCAGCATAGCCCCTTAGCATTCATAAGAAGTACTGTGTCCGCCTCGCCACATTGAAATCACGTTCGCAAAAGCACCATTAAGGTTCAGGTTTTGTCTTCCCAGTTTCTGTGTCTACATCCCTTGCTCTTGCTAATTAAGCACACTTAGGGTTGAAAAGTCCTGCAAACTTTTTCTTGGAAACTAGTTTCCTCCTGGATGGACTGCATGGAGAAATAATTTTGAGGAAAATGAGAAGCCCATTTGTAACCACAAGTCTTGATTCATATTCTCTTTATGTTCCCATCCTAGTCTTTTCTAAATTAGAGGATTTATTTTTACTTATTTCTCACATATTTACTAAAAAAATGCAATTTATTTTTAAAGGTTTATTTTAGGAACTTAACAAAAAAACTGTATTTGTTGTTCAAAAATATTTGATATGTCTTCCACTTAGTCCTATTTTGAGAAGTTTGTTATTGGATTAGATCTATTCCAGAGTAGCCTGGGTGGGTTGCCAGTGACTATACACTGGGATGGGTTTTTTTTTTTTTTCTGACTTATGGCTGTGGGATGTTTCACCTTTCTTCCATAAGGTTCAGTGTCATCTTTATGGAAAAATGGACTAGCAGAAAATGTGCAGATCTGGAAGCAGAGACCAGGAAAGTGAAAGAGAGAAAGCTTAGAGTCAGCTCAGGTCAATAGCAATGGCTTTGGAGACACAGGAAACAAAAGCAGCACTCCACATGTGACACCGTGAAAAGGCAGAGTAGAGGAAACAGTCATTTCAGCAGTTGAAACCTGAGTGCAGGAAAGAATCCAGCATCAAAAGGAATCTTACGCTAAACTGAAAGAACAAGAAAAATCACAACCACAATTTAATTTGAAATTAAATGGTAAGTAAGTAAGTGAAGTCCAACCTGGAATACTTTAGGACATATAAGAAGTTTGATGAACTACTAAGCCGTTTAATTAGGGACCACATTCACCTTCAATAGACTGAATTCACATGGATAAGATGTATACATTGGAATTTCTTAAATTATATATGTGCCCCTCAAAGGGCAAGAAGTCTATTGATGCTCAGCTCCCATAGACATCAAGGAACCAACAAACTGTCAGAAGCTGGATGCTTCTGAGGGAGGAGAGAAATGTCTAACACGACGGCTCAGAGCAGTGGTTCTCAACCTGTGGGTCATAACTCCATTGGGATTCACATACCAGATCTCCTGAATATCAGATATTTGTGTTTCTGTTTCTAGCAACATCAAAATTACAGTTATGAAGTAACTGTAACAACAAAATAATTTTATGGTTGGGGGAGTCACCACAACCTGAGGAACTGTATCAAAGGGTTGCAGCATTAGGAAGGTTCAGAGCCACTATTCTAAAGGATCTAGCCTTTATTTTCTCCAAACTAATTTCTATTAGACATTCAGTTACTTAAAGATATTCAGAAAGAAGATTCCTGAGATGAGAAAAGTTGCTATGATTCTGAAAGACATATATTGGTCTTTACAGGACTCCCAATGAGTTGTTAGACCAGCCACATTTTACACTTTGCCCTTGCCTATGCAGGCGTTTATTCATTTATTTATTCTTTCATTTGTTTGTTTATAGATAGTGTCTATATGCTCTAAAGGAAGGTGGGTGAAAATATGGAATTAATGATAAATAAAATCACCATGTGACAGGGCAATGCAAATCAAAACAACCCTGAGATTCTACCCTACATCAGTCAGAATGATCAAGATCAAAAAACTCAGGGGAAAGCAAATGCTGGAGAGGATGTAGAGAAAGAGGAATACTTCTTCATTGCTGGTGGGATTGAAAGCTGGTAAAAGCACTCTGGAAATCAGTTTGGCGGTTCCTCAGAAAATTAGACATAGCACTACCTGAGGACCCACCTATACCACTTCTGGCTATATACCCAGAAGATGCTCCAACATGTAATAAGGACACATGCTCCACTATGTTCATAGCAGCCTTATTTATAATAGCCAGAAGCTGGAAAGAACCCAGATGTCCCTCAACAGAGGAATGGATACAAAAAATGTGGTAAATTTATACAATGGACTACTCAGCTATTAAAAACAATGAATTCATGAAATTCTTAGGCAAATGGATGGAGCTAGAAAATACACTGAGTGAGGTAACCCTAGCACAAAAGAACACGCTCAGTATGCACTCACTGATAAGTGGATATTAGCCCAAAAGCTTGGAACACCCAAGATACAACTCACAGACCACATGAAACTCAAGAAGAAGGAAGACCAAAATGTGGAAACTTTGATCCTTATTGGAAAGTGGATCAAAATACCCATGGCTCACAGCCAACCAACAGAATGAGCACAGGGTCCCCAATGGAGCAGCTAGAGAAAGGACCCAAGGAGCTGAAGGGGTTTGCAGCCCTACAGGAGGAACATAATATGTGCCAACCAGTACACCCCCCAATGCTCCCAGGGACTAAACCACCAACCAAAGAGTACACATGGAGGGACCCATGGCACCAGCTGTATATGTAGCAGAAGATGACCATTTCAGACATCAATGAGAGGAGAACCCATTGGTCCTATAAAGGCTCGATTCCCCAGAAAAGGGGACTGCAAGTCAGGAGATTGGCAGGGGTGGGGGGTGGGGTGGGGGTGGGGAGGTGAGTAGGGGAAGGGGGAGGGGATGGGGGTTTTTGGAGGAGTAACTCTGGAAAGGGGATACCATTTGAAATGTAAATAAAGCAAATATCTAATAAAAAAGAAAACAAAAGAAATAAGATATTTATAAAATCTTACCAAAGAATAACAAGAGATAAATAAATTCTTCATAATATACTTAATAAAATTATTAAGGAGACAAATACAAATTAAACACAAATAACACTCCCTTCTCTTTGCTACAGAAGCCCAGTTTAAATGGATACCAACTGCTAATTATGATAAGAATCACCACAATTCACAGGCACTTTAGGAATGCCAAACCATACACCACTGCGGTCCAATGCCCACAAAGGCTTCTGAGTAAATGGCATAGTCCCAATTCGGTAGTGTTCCTGGGAAACAGCAGAAATCTAAAGGTACAAGGCCTGACTGAAGCCTTCCAGACACATAAAGAAATGCCAATGGCACGATACTGGAGCTCTGGTAACTCCTCTTTATGTCCATACTCACTTGCGTTAAGCAAACATCCTATTCTACCTTGTGAAAGCACATGAAGGTATATTATCTCATGTGATATCTGGTCCCATGTACAAAAACAGGCTACGATGCACTAAATAAAAGCTCCAAAATAATAAAAGAAAAAAAATTACCATGTGAGGTTGTTAAATAAGTCCGGAGATCTAAAGTATAGTACGGAAGCAATAGTTAATAATGAATTATATTCTAGAAATGTGATAGGAAAATAAATTTTCAGCTCTTTTGGTACATATGTAGTAGTGAAAGATAGTAGATACATGAATTATTTGACTAATAATGAGTATATTTATCAAAACATCATGCTGTATACCACACACACACACACACACACACACACACACACACGAGAGCATTGCTGTAGGCGTCAAACACATGCTTCTCAGGTTCTGGAATTTCAAGCTACCCCACCACAGCCAGCCCTAGGATAGTCCAGTGTGGATGCGATCTACTTACTACCTGAGTCAAAGCTCCCTATTCTTATCTTTCTTCTTGGTTCAAAGAAGACTCTTAACTATCTCTACATCCTTCTGTTTCTTAGAAAATGTACACAGGGAGAGTTCTGGTAAATAAAGAAACAAGGCTAGGACCAGGAGATCCATTCAGGGAAGCATTCTCCAGGCATTAGCTAATTGTCTGTCAGGGTAGTGACTCTCAGAGCTTGGTCCCTATGCCGCCAGCACCAGTACCATTGGAAATTTGTTAGAAATATAAGTTCTTACAGCCCATCCCAGAAAACAAGAATTAAGACAACAGTTTTAGGTGTGTTTTTTTTTTCTCTTGAGTTGCTCCACAGCTATGGGCCTGTTTTTATTTGAAATTTAGTAATAGAAGAAAAAAATTTCACTGGGGATGGTGGTCTTGGAGTGGTTTCTTGGTTACTATGTTGTCTCTTCCTTTGCCCTGGATTAGATCCTGCCAGGTTATTCCCAATAAACTAAAGGAAACAGGAGTTGGAATTTCACAACATGGGACTCTGGTAGCAAAGTGCTCTAAAGCAGTCTAGTGTGAGAATCCTGTCCCATTTGTCTACACAGCGGATGATGAGTAACCTCTGCACAGGCTAGCTTTAGATAACAGATAACCACCTTCCCCTGACACCAGACCAGTGACTCACACACCTGGTGTCTTTTCGGTGTACAGATGCGTCACTGGATCCTCCCTTAAAATGTCATTACTAAACAGGAAGCAAAGGCACAAGGAAGAGTGTGGAGGTTTTATTTTCATATGACTTTGGGAAATCTCAGGTAGCTCAGCCATCATGGGAAATAGCCCTCAAATGTAATCCTTCAGGAGGTCCCTGAGAAGAATGTTTATGGTTTACAATTGGGGCCTCCAGAGACTTCCTCACATTAAGTCAGGAGCGGTGAGTCATCCCATCTCTGCCTTGAACCCTGGGGCATTGTTTAGAGTTTGTCTTTATATAACAAATAGGCAGACCTAGCGAAAAGGCGGGGCAGGAAAGATGCTTCGGTGCCAGTCATCCTTGTAACTGCTCTGGTGGGAAGGAAGAGTAACTCTAAAGAGATATTTGCACCCCTCAATTTGGCTGTTAGAAGGTTCAAACGATGGTTCCTGAGAACTTAGAATTTCTTCAAGAGTCTCGCACTAGGAGAAAGAAAGAGTTAAAAGCCTGGTGCCAGTCCTAGGGGCAAAGAGAATTCATATAGGTTTGGTCAATTGTCAGGTCTCAATGTGGGGCCCGGGTAAGAATGGTTAGCTCTGAATACCTCTTTAAACCTAAACCTTATCTGAGGACTCCTCACAGCTAGATTTGGGGGATCACTGGTCCTCTTTGTGTCTCTTCTCCATGTGGTTAAGCTGAATAACACTCTTTTTCATGGCCTTTCACCAGAATGTTTGCTGGTCATAGTGTAGTTTGTTAGGGCCCCAAAGCCAAAGCTCTGACAATAACAGTTCTGGGAACATCTGGACCTTGGCTGTGAGACTTGAACAGACACTATCTATCCCTCTCACTACACTGAAGACTTCCAAGACAATTATAATGGCCAAAGAGTCACTATAGTTCTTCAAGGCAGTCCACGCTCCCAAACTGTGAGGTCTTTGAAAGGACAAATTGTATTTTAATCTGAGGTACCCAGTCTGTGTGTGGTGCAGGACAAACCCTGAAAATGTCTTGGGTAAATGATGAGTTTGTGACCCTTAGAAGTAACCTTTGGCTTAGGCTTCCTGAATCCATTAGTAAGATATGATATTAAAATGCTCCAGATTTATGAGAGTGGGAACATGAGTTTTTATTTGGGAACCTGATTTTATAGTTAATATTACCTATTTATTAAGCAGAATTATAGGACTCTTGAATCATTTAGTGATATTTAGTCCAACTGCTTCATTTCAGAATGATAAACTAGTTCTGGCGAGATAAGCTAAGTGTCTGAGGCTCTGTGCTTGTTGCAGTATGATAGGGCCTGGGTTAGTATACATGTATAGACATACACATGTATAGTATAAGGTTTTAAGTATAATGAATCTATGACTTCTAGTCATTCTCATATCTGAAAATATTTGTCTTCATGCATATATGCATGTGAATGCATGGAGAGTGTAGTATATGCATGTATAAACATGAAGGTATGTTATCATTGAATGTGTTCATTCGTGTGTGTATGGAGGTCAGAGGTCAGCACCCAATATCTTCATTATTGCTCTCCACTTTATTTTAATTTGTTTTTATTATTATTAGTGTGTTTGAGGAGGAACACATGCCACTGTGCGCACATGGTGGGGGGGGGTCAGAGGACAGCCTTGGAAATTTGGTTCTTTTCTTCCACCTTTCTATGGACTCTGGGGAAGGGCTTGGGTTTCTATGTTTATACCATAAGGGTTTTTTACTATCTATGTTATCTCACGTACCCATTATCCTCCTACTGGTCGGGAGGGTCTCTCTGTGAGAATGCATTTGATGTTTTGACTAGGTTGGTGATGGACCTGTGAACCTCTAGAATCTGCCTGCTTCTGCTCTCCAATGCTGGAGTTTTACCTGCAAAAGCACCCAGCTTTTACACAGGTGCGTGGGACTCGAGATCAGATCCTTATACTTGTCCAGCAAGCACTTTACTTGCTGGGTCAACTCCTAAGTTCTGCAGTTTTCATTGTCAACACAAATCTCTTTTCTAACAAAAGCATTCTTTTCTCCAGAGACCTGGCTTGCAGAACCATCTCTGTCCTGGTTGTCCTTCTCCACCTATCACGCCGGTTGTCATGTCCCAATCTGACTTTAGATGCGATGCAACAGAGAAAGTAGTGGAATTATTTATTCTTTTGTACATGTCCTGAATTTTTGGTACAGAACTCTAAATCACATTAAATCATTTGCTATTTTAAACTGGTTGCTTCTTGTTCAGCTTTAGGTGAGTCTAAAACTTAATATTAGCCTGAGAATATAGTTTAGTGGCAGGGTACTTGGTTGGTATATGCCCCAAGTTGAATTATCTACAGACAGGAATTTCTGGGTGCTTTTAGAGAGACAGAGTAGAGAAATTCCAGTTATTTATTTATTTTTGTTATTTATGACTTTGGTGTGTGTGTGTGTGTGTGTGTGTGTGTGTGTGCATGCATGCATGCATGCGTGAGTGCATGCATGTGTGTGTGTGTGTGTGTGTGTGTGTTATGTGCATGTGTGCATGTGTGTGCTCTCATGTATGCCCATGGATAAATAAAGGCCAGAAGAGGAAGAGCATCATATTTCCTCTTCCTGAATTTCCCATCATGCACTCCAATCCCACTTATCTTTTCCTCCTCTCGTATCTACCCTCTGTCCTTGCAACCTTCCCCGCAATGAAGAAGGAAAATAATCTCATTGTGAGAACTGTAATTATGTCATAGTGTGTGTGTACCAGAATATACACTCGTGATCCTAGGACTAGGTCTCCTGTCTGCAGCTGGTGCTAGGAAGAGGATGGGGGAGTATCTCTCACTTGTCTACACCATCATACAGGAGACAAGTGGTAGGGCCATCTCTCTCCCATTACACAGCCTCAGGACTAACTCATCTTCAACTCCTGTAATCTGCAGGGCCTCTCTCCTGAGTACTACAATGTTGTGACCTTTTAATTCATGTGCTCCTGTTGTGGTGACCGCTAACCAAAAACTATTTCCATTGCTACTTCATAACTGTTATTTTGCCACTGTTATGATTCATAATGTAAATATCTGATATGCAGGGTCTCTGATATGCAATCCCCGTGAAAGGGTTATATTTGACCCCAGAGAGGTCATGATCTGCAGGTTGAGAACTGCTGTGTTAGGAGGTATTCTCACCATAATCTCCAAGACATAGTCACATGGAGAAAACTGCTAGCATTTGTTAACTAAAATGTTTAGTTTCGATATGGGAAATGTAATTTGGAAAGTCAATGAAAACTGACTTGGGATATGGAAAGTATTTGTTAGGTGCAAACAAACTTTGTATATTGTGAAGCCTCTTGCAAATGAACTTGAAGGCCACTGAGTGGGAAGATAGACAAGGAGCCTGAAGAAGTGAGCCAAAAATGAAGAGAGGAAATGCAGAGACACAATGAAATTGTCAAACAAACCAAAGGGGTCACCCAAAGGTGCCTCCACCATCAGCTTGGTAAAATAAAATAAAAACAGTAGCCAATCTAATATGGTATTAAAGTATCTGGGAAAAGAAACAGACTTTCTCACACACATGAGTCTGTACACTTGTATTACTTATTTTGGTAAATTTCGATATGTGCCATAAAAGCTTAAGAAAGCAATACGCTTAGTTTTCAAAAATCACTGTTCCTGGCTTCTCCTAAGGGAACTATCAAAGATATGCACAGAGTTTTATTACAGGGGTCTCTATAATAAATACAAAAATAAGAAAAACAAAGCTCTGACACTTGGGGATTGTTTAATAGACAGCATGTGAAAATAATGGACCATTACTATTTTTGTTATAAAATTAATGTTATAAAAATATGTTTACAGGACTTGGGAGATGCTTGCCACACATGTGTGAGGACCAGAAAGCATGTCAAAGCTGGACTGACTTGGCGTCTTCTTGTAATTCCAGCACTTAAGAGGCAGAGGTGGGATCCCCGGGCCAAGCTGACCAGACAGACTGGCTGGAATTGGTAAGCTTCAGGTTAAGGAAGAGATTCAGTCTCATAAAGAGGAGTGTGATTGAAGAAGACAACTCATAAATGTCAACCTCAGGACCCCTCAAGCATGTATACATACATGTACATGTACTCCCTATACATGTGTGCCTTCATGCGTGCAAATACATATTCACACAAAAATACGGTTATAATATAATAAAGGGAGCCAATGTACCACAGAGTACAGGATACTCTAATAGGATATAACAGGATATAATACATATGGATGGGTGGAAAATATGTATGTTCTAAAAGTCTGAGAAATACTTTTTGTCACCAAAAAAGGGGTCAGATTATGTCACTGTGACAAATCGTGCCCCGATTTCAATTCCTAAATCCAGTTAAAAATGAGTTATTCTCTGGCATTTTCAAGTATGGTTTATAGGAGGACCCTGCCCATCAGAGACATGGGCCCACAAAGACTTCAGAAGTTTCTCATACTGCTGAAGGAAGAACAACTCGGGCCAACTTTCATACAGTGCATGATACTTCTGGGTCTTTGTTGCCCAATGAAAATTACAAGATCATGTTGTACTTCAAAGGGAGCGAAGAAGTGCAATGCCTAAAGAGCTCAGAAATGTGCAGTTTCTGCAGACTGTCCTAATGACTACCATACTGACAAGTTTTTCTTCCATTTGCTTGTTTGTATTCTCTGATTTTTTATTTAACTCAGAGGGTATGATGCTTGACTAATAAAAGCCATTGTTCAGACATATGGCCTTAATCTTGAGTGTATGGAATGCTGGCTATTTTATTTTTATTGCCTGACAAAATACTTCTCAGTTTTGATATTTATTCTGTTTAACCAACATATTTTGCCTCCCAGTTTGGTAATCTTTGAAGTTCTGGAAAACATTTAAATTATCACCTGCATGACACCAGGTATGGAGAGTAGGATAACATGCCAGGAATATTGTTTTTTGAGTGAAGACCTTTAACAGGCTTGTTTAATTGACTCTGAATTCATTCAATTAATTCATTTAATTTTCCTATGGTCATTAGCTCATTTGGATATTAATGATTATCAACTTTGTCATGAGACTTGCTGAAGTGGATCTCCTTTTAAAAATAATTATGTTTTTCCTTTGAAAGTTATGTGTATACGTGTGTGTATACACGTGTGTGTGTGTGTGTGTGTGTGTGTGTGTGTTTGTGTGTGTGTTCATGCTCATAAACATGGGTGCAGTGCCCATGGAGTACAGAAGAGGACATTGGATTTCCTGGAGCTGGAGTTACAGTTCCTCTCCATTCAAGCCCTCTGCAGAAGCAGTACACGCTTTTAATCCCTATGTCCTCCCTCCTTAAACTCCTTGGTGGTCATCTGAAATTTCGATTTGAGTTGACATTAATTCCTTGATCTTTAACATGCACTCTTCCCCCACCCCTAGGGATCAAGGCAATATTTCCTGAGCCACTTTTTGGCTATCTGGCTCCTTAATATACTCTTCTGTAATCCTGCTGGAGAGCAAGAGCAAGACGATTGCTGTATAAATCAGAGGGGCTCTTTTCTGACTCTCAAGCATGCTTTATGTTTCTCTCCCTCGATGTTCCCTGATGGGTCAACAGACGTGCTCCAAGTAATCTATGTTGACCCCTTCATACTGTAGGGTTGAGCGCTGGCACAAGTTGATAGCTACAGCTATGCATCACACGGGATTTAGAATCATTTGGAGGCAAGCCCCTGGCATGCTGAAAAGAGGCTGAAAGACTCATGCTGATTGTAAACGATGTCATTCCATGGCCTGCCTGGGGTCTTAGGATGCATCACAAGGAAAAAGCTAGCTAAATCTAAGTCTAAAAGTATGTCCATCCCTGCTTCCTTACTGTGCATTCAGCTCTGACATGCCTGTCACCATGCCTCTCCTGTCAAGACCGACCTCTCTTTGAGCTGTGAGCCGAAATAAACCTTTCTTTCCTTAAATGGAGTTTGTCAGGTGTTTTATCACAACAATGAGGCACATAAGAAACACACACACATGTCCATTGAAGGGCTCCAGGGATCTTTTTTGGAGTAGCTGGGATTTTCCCATGACCCTCATGCTGGAACTCCAGTTCCAACCTTGGAACTGCAGTAAGCACAGTTTCTAGAAATAAACATATAAAGCAGAGCAAGAAATTTTAAAAATGTCTTGTTTTAGAAATTTATAAAGTGCTGTTTTAGGATATCAATTGGAAATAGAGAAGAGTAAAGCACACAGAAACTATGAAGAAAAACAAAATCAAATAAGAAAGTGGTACACACACACACACACACACACACACACAAATACAGGTTGCATATGGTCAGTCTATAAAGATTAATTCAAACTATGCTATGCCATACAAATGTATGCATTCATAACCCAGGCTTTTTAAAAGGCACTATATGTCTTAAGGTACTGAGGATATAATGCAGGGCCTGGAGCAAGGAGTTCATTGGGGACCTAGATTTTCAAGCCACTCTATGGATAGAGATATTGCAGATCCTTTCCTTCTCAGAACAGCTTGAGAATAAAATCAAAACTCTTACCACCTCCTCTGTGCTAAGCCCTTACAGACAGTAGTGAGGGATGTAGAATGGGCTGTTGCCCTATTGGAATTTACCAGAGCTGAAGATAATTTCTAAGCAGTAGAGCATGGTAAGAACCCTTGGGTCAGTATAGGAGGCCAGAAGTAAGCTCTACCAAGTCTTCTCTAACTTAAAGGGGAGTGGGGAGGATTGGGGCAGTCCTACAGGTAGAAGTGTTGTTTCGATGGAAAGAGAAAAGACAAATTAAGTATTTCTGTTTCCTCCTTTGTTTTGCCAAGATGAAGAGGTAGGCAGAAAGCACTCCTGACTTATGGGATAGTAAAATAATGAGCTCCAGTTGAAGCTTTTGACAGTCATCAATATTTGGGGAGTTTAGGACCAGCACAAGACACATCTCTTTTTTTTTCCCACCCTGTCTTTCCTTTTGACAACAGAGAAAACAAAGCCACTGAATTCATGGTTCAACAGAGTTCCAGGAGCCCAGGACTGGCCATTGCCCCATAGTAGAACAGCATACATGATACAATTGTTTGATTGTTCTAACTTGAACATTTGCTACCCCCTGTAATGATGACCTCTGATTGACTTCTACATTATATCGCTCCTGTCATGTGGATGCAATAACAGGCCTCTCTCTTTGGGCTTAGCTGCTTCTTTTCTGTCCTGCTTCCAAGTCTTGATCTCAGCCTTGCCGACACAATGGACGAGTACACTGAATGGAGAACTAACGGTGATGCAAATAAGCTTCAAATACAGAGATTGCATGTTGATGATTTCTTTGTCCATAACCAGTATCACCTATGCTCGTGTGGCTGGGATCTTGTCCTCCAGGGGAATTGCTTAGCATGGGGCCTAAAAGGAGTGTCCAAAGACTTGAGGGAAACCTTAGATAGCTCCCTGATTCTTTTCTAAATTAAAAAAGAAAAGAAAACCATTCCCACCCAAGCTATACTTAGTGTGCTTTGAGTTTCAGAGTTGGACATGTGGAGAGAAAGGAATATATCTGCATAACAGGAAGCGGAGGAAATTCTTGCTTTTCAACCAAATTATACTTGGAAAACTAATGATCATTCCTCACATTTGGATGGATCCCATCTTTTTTTACATAGCCACAAAAGAAGATTCGCCTATGACTGGATAAAGATTAGTAGAAGCCAAGTGCACAAAGGAGAAACTCTGGTGGTAAAGCCTGAGATTGAGGGAGGGGATAAAGATATCCCAGATTAAGCTCGGTTGTGGAAGAAAATATGAATATTTCAATGTCCTCGAAATCCTGTTTTTTTTTTTTTTGAAGAGTTTTGGTATAGAATTGGAAGAGACCTGGGGAAAGGAAGAGAGAAAAAATAGTGATATGAAATAGAACTCCAACAAAACGTAATGGTATGCTTGGGAGCAGATTTAGGGTTTAAAGACAGCAGAGAGAAAGGCAGGGAGATTTTAAAAAGTGATTACTCTGGTCAATAGATAGAGGCTGTTTGCACAACAGATTATATTTTGAAGTTCTTGCTAGTTAGACTTTTCACGGTTGGTGACGTCATTGAGAAAGATGCAAGGATGCACAATTGTGCCAGAAAAAGTGAAAATTGACCTGGGAATAAATTTCATGCATTCTGTTGTTGAAAGTCATGATAATAAAAACATTCTGCATCCTACACAAGTATTAGCACTGGAGTGGATGACCATCCACTCATTGGTTAACTCTGAATCAAGCAACCACAATATGTGTATTTATTGAACCGAGGAGAAATCCAGTATTGTGTGCTGTAAAGGACCTTACCTATGAGGTCTCACAGAAATCTTTAACATCTAAATAATATACCCACATACAAAAACACCTATCAAGGTCTGAGATTTCATGTCAGCATGATATGTTGTAACCTGAATTCTTTTCTAAATTAAAAAAGAAAAATAAACCCATTCTCTCCCAAGCTATACTTACAAAGATACAGATGAGAATCCTGAGCTCAAGGACACCGTAGGCTAGATGGTGTAATTCTCACTGGAAAATTACTCTTGCCTTTTTTTCTGTTTTTTTCGAGACAGGGTTTCTCTGTATAGCCCTGGCTGTCCTGGAACTGTAGACCAGGCTGGCCTCAAACAGAGAAATCCACCTGCCTCTACCTCCCAAGTGCTGGGATCAAAGGTTTACGACACCACCGCCTAGCTCACTCTTGCCTTTTGATTTCAGAGCTGCCAGTGCATTTGGATCATCTGCCTGGTCTACAGAGCTGTGAGTATGCTGTAACTCATTTGGATTTCACCAGACAAAAAGAGATCATGAGTTATAACCCTAGACATTCCTTCTGGTCTTTTCCATTATTTACCTTTCTACTAATGTGCAGAATGAACTTAAAATTATATTACTCACTATAACAAGTCCCTGACTCGTAAATGAACTTTTGGTCCACATTTGTGAACTAGTTTCATGTCAGAGTCTATAGATGTTCTACAGAGAAAGTCTGTGATCAACAGGCACATGCTGGGCTCCATGATTCACCCCCTCAGTGGTGACATCTGATTGGGTCAGCAGCTTAGATATCCCAGTGTGTGGGACAGCCGATAACTGATAACGACTGAGGAGTTAGATTTGAGCCTGCGTTTAGATTTCTAGAAATGTCCAAGTGATCATAGAAATGGCAATGAAAGCAGAAGTGTGTATACACTGTAAAGAAGAGTGATGTCCAACGTGTGGTCTCTGAGCCAATGGCACCCGCGTCACCTAGAAACTAGTTCATGCCTCCCTTTAGCTCTGCCAGGGTTCTGAGACAAGGATGAACTATGTAAGTTTCCAGGTAATCAGAATGCTGCTAAAACTGTGTGACCCTCTGTTTTAAACATAGCAAAAGAGAAGCCGAGCCAGGCAGTGGTGGTGCACTCCTTTAATCCCAGCACTTGGGAGGCAGAGGCAGGAAGGTTTCTGAGTTCGAGGTCAGCCTGGTCTACAGGGTTCCAGGACAACCAGGGTTACACAGAGAAACTCTGTCTAGATAAACAAAACACAAACAAACAAAAACAAAAGGAGAAGCAGTAGAGTGGCTTAATGCAGGGTTTCCTTATCTTTTCCACTCATGACACCTTGTGGTCTGAGAAATTTTATGTTCTCCCAGGCATTAACACAGATATACAAGTCAAGCTTATATCAATAATAAACTCTATATGTATCTGAAAGTAGCCTTTGTATACATAAAACTTTGCTATTTCTAAGGATGAAGGCAAGTTTCCATTCTAATGAGATGAATGTGCTTGTTTATTTTTGTATGAAGATTAAATACTGGCTGAACATCATATATCAAATGTCTCAACATTTTTCAGAGTTGATTGGTATTTTGGTTTTATGGTCATTCATGCTGAGCATGTTACTTTGCATAAATAAATAGTACAAAATATGGGGAGGAGGCTTAAGACCATCTCATAAATCATTAGGATCTAGCCTAATCCGAAGCTATAATTCATTTACCATTTCTAAAAATGAAACTCAAGCCAACAATGTAAAATTAATTTTCAAAATAAATAAAGCATGCTAATTCAATCCACCCCAAAGATACATTAGTTTGGTATTTAGAGGCTTATGAGACAGAGTAGAAAGATGTTAAGGAGTTTTCTTTCTTTAATAAAAGTAATATATTTTTTGGTAGGACTAAATAATTTTGTATGTATGAAAAAAAACCCTGAAAATCATATCATGTAAAGGTCTCTGAGTTAGGGTGTTCTGGGCAGCATCTATTAGCATTGTGGGCCATGATGTCACACTGTGGAAAATTTTCACAATGTGTGCTCTAAACTCTGGCCACAGTGACTTCTCCCTCTGCAACACAGGAGAGCACCTTGAGAAAGATACTTGAGAAAGACCTATTATATGCTTGATGTTGAATTATTACCTTTTGTGTATTCAGGAGCCTTTGCTCTTAAATAACTCCTCTATCTAGTTATGAGGCTCCACAAAAGGTCATGACACACAGTTTATGAAGCTGGGGCCTAATGGACTTTAGGGAAGTTAACAGGTCACTGGGATTATGGATGAAGGACAATGGATCAGTCTATAGGAAAGAAGTGATAAGCAACTGGGGCCTCCACAAATCCCTTAGCTTCTGTTGAACCAAGTCTACCAAGCAATTGTCATGTGTTCTTCAGGCATTCACACTTGACCTTGATTTTATTTTATTTTATTTTTTAAGTCGAACCAGTCATATTTGAGCCCTGGGTAGTAAGAAGAGATCTTCTACAGGAGGAATTCCAGGAACCACAAAGAGAGCTAAAGCACATTTTACCTAAGGGCATACCATACCTACCAAGTTTGTGAAAACTAATCAAGAACAGCATTCTAGGAAAGACTGGTACGACCTGAGGCTAGGTTGAGCACTGTGTGTCTTTTCTGTAATCCTTAATGTGGCTAAACAGGGTGACTCTACCATTAGTTTTCTGTGGTTCCTGTAATAAAGTGCCAGCAACAGTCAATGTAAACAACAGAAATGTTTCCTCATAGTCAAGGAGGCAGAAACTCTAAAAAGTGTCCTTTTGTTTTTCTGAGGGCTTCGAAGGGAGGTTTGGTTGTATATTCTTTGCCTTGGCTTATAGATGGACATAATCTTGTTTCCTGCATGTGAACTGTGTCAGAGTTTTTCCTTTGGACAAAAATAGCTTGATTACCTTTGTAAAGACTCTACCCTAAAATACGGTCATTGTACTGGTTTGAACAATGGCCTCTATAGGTTCATACAGTTGAATACTTGGTCCTCAACTGGTAGAACAGTTTGGGAAGGATTAGGAGGTATAGCCTTGTTGGAGGATGGGTATCACTGGGGGTAGGCTTTGAAATCTTGAGATTTCAAAAGTCCACACCATTCCTAGCTCTCTGTCTCAAGCTTGCAGATAAGGTGTAGGCTCTGAACTGCTCCTCCGGCGCCATGCCTACCTTCCTGCTTCCATGCTCCCATCCATGTGGTTGCCGATTCATTCTGAAACTTAAACTCCAATAAACTGTTACTTCTATACATTGTCTTGGTCATAACACCTCTTCATAGTAATAGAAAAGTAACTAAGCCACTCGCATTGTGAGGTTCTAGGTGTCAGTAATTCAGTATGTTTCGTAGGACTCAATTCAACCAATTCTATTGTCTACATTTTTCAGATGAAGACTCAAACTCACAGAGATTTAGATAGCTTCCTTGAGGCAGAAGGTTAGTTGAGCAGCAAGACAAACTCTAATTCTCTCCTAACTCCTATGCATAAAACATCTCTTTACTGGTCTCAGTTTTTCTGGACTTGCTAAGAAGCCTGCTCAAGATGAGGTGGAGCAAAGGAAGACAGTAACAGAGGAGAGCACGCACCATCTATAAGGGGCTAAATCACGTAGTTCACACCTAAAACAAGTAAGAAGCTTTAGCACCCACAGTGTTTGCCTGGTAGAATAATACTATACATTTCTTTGAAGTGGGATCCGATAAAATTCAGCTAACATGAGAGAACTGATAATTCGTTTCCATTTTGTTGGACAGATGGAATCAAACAAGTTGAGAATATGATATATACGAGCTAGCAATTTTTGGAGGAAAAAACATCAGTTGAGGGAAATCACACAAAGTTGAACAGTGAAAGGGAGAGCCACTTCAGGGAATCTGTAATGAGAGTGTCTTTTCATTCTTGTCAATTTACATTTGGACGAAGATGGGTCTGCGTTCCAATACTGCACTATATCACCCCGTGTTACAAAACAGGGGAAAAGAAACACTGACCCCCCCCCAATGCTAAGCTTTGATTTTAAGCCAGATATTAGCTTTAGATTATATCCTGCATATTCTAGATTGTCACATAAGAAAACATGACCCATTTAGGAAACTATAATGATTCTGTATTAATAATCACCTATCACTGCTGTATAAAATAATTAGACACATGATTTGAGAATAAATAAACTAATCACATATTTTAACATGAGAGAAGAAAAATGTCTGTTGGGAAGATGCTCTGGTCCTTAGTGTCTACCTAGCAAGGATCTCTTTGCCATTTTCTTGTGGAATATTCCCTGCCTGGAAAGTTCCAGTTGTGAACCACAGGGCTGCCTTATAACCAAAGTCCCTTGGCATTCTGTGCCCCTGCATAGGATTGGCCCTCAGCACCTTCCTTTACTGACTTCCCAACTTAACTTGATCATAAGCCCCTCAGAATACAAATGTATTTCTGTTTCCTTGGCAATGCACTTAAGTAGCTTCACAAGACCATCTTTAGACAGAAACTATTTCTATCTTTGGTGCTTTCTAAAATCAGATAGGATCAAGCTGTACAGTTGTCATTGGTGTGAGGACCAGTTGACAAAATGTAAAGAATGTACTTGCTACTGTGCTTTCCTCCTTCTAAGGAAAAGCAAAGTTATATAGATTAAGGAGTGAGTTGTAACTTGCTATGACCCTCAAAGGCCTCATGGTCTTTGCTTTTGTCTGTATTGTATGGAGCATGGCAAACCGCATCCTTCACACTTTCCTCATGATAAGGGGCAATTTGGTTTTCAGCAGAGAAACATTTGACCTCTGTACATTGGATTTTCTGGAATGCTAAATGGAGATTCTAACTGAATGAACCCTGAGCATGAGGCATGGTTGTAGGACTCACACTCAGATTGTAACTAGACATTACTAAAGAACAGAATTTTGATGTTCTGTCCTTTCTTCCTTGCTATTTTCTTTTCCAGTCTCATGTAATTGAAAAGGAAAGACTTAGCATACTCTTGAAAAGAATTCATATATTAAAAGAGCTTCTTCCCTAAATCAATGTATACTTCTCTCCTTTGAGGCAGTTCTCTAGAGGTCGGAATAGGAATGCAACCTGTACTATAGGAGAGCCTTTCAAAGAATCAATATTAGGGTTTTTTGACCCAGGCAATTACAGCTCAGCTGGTGTGGGAGAGGGGTCTGCATTGTCACAGAGATGCCTGAGAAGCAATTGCCTTTGGCACTGCTAAGAGGAACTCAATATCTCTGGGAAAAAAAAGAACTAAATATTTTCCAGATTTTGTACCAGCCACTCCAAGAAGACTCCAAGACTAAGTTTATTGCAAAGCAATGTGGCATATTTAAAGCCTCTTTGAGAAATGAATGCTTATGTCCAGAAACCCAGTGAACATCTGGGTTCTCACCAACTTAGCAATAAGATATAAATGGGTTCGCCCATGTGCAATTGTAAAAAAAAAAAAATGTTAAAAAAAGAAATGACACAAATATTTCTACTTATGAGGGGAAAACATATTTAAAATAATTATTCTCCTGGTCAGATTTTAGGCCAAAATTTCATTTCCTTAAGTTTTGTGGTGTCACATCTTGATCACTCTACTTCTATGTATTTCCAATTATTGAGCCTTCAAAATATGTGAGGTTCTGGACTTAAGATGGGCTGTATTATTTAAAAGTACAAGTTGGAGAAGGCCTGAAACAGGAGCGCAGAGCTTCTGAATTGTATATTATCCCTTTGTTTCCCAGCACCATTCTCAGAAAGGCATTAGGTTATCTCAAATTCTGCATTCAGCCTGCTACACCCCTGTGATGCCACACCCACACAGTGCCACACCCACACGATGCCACACCCACTCTTAGTTCTTATTCACTAGATCTGGTGGTTTGAATAGAAATACTCCCCACAGGCTCATCGTTGTGAATTCATTATCATCAGGGAGTGGCACTATTACAAGTTGTGGC
Organism: Apodemus sylvaticus; assembly: GCF_947179515.1. Classification (NCBI taxonomy): domain Eukaryota; kingdom Metazoa; phylum Chordata; class Mammalia; order Rodentia; family Muridae; genus Apodemus; species Apodemus sylvaticus. Next base: position 54,205,016 of record NC_067486.1, on the reverse strand, counting down.
CTTGTTGGAGGAAGTGTGTCACTGGGATGGGCTTTGAGGTTGTTTCTCCCTGCTGTTTGTTGACCTGCATGTAGAATTCTCAGCTCCTTCCCCAGCACCGTGTCTGCCTGCACACTGCCATAGGATAATAGACTAATCCTCTAAATGTAAGAAAGTCCTAATTAAATTCTTATATAAGACTTGTCATGGTCACTGTGGCTATTACAAAAGCATGACTAAGATACTAGAAATACTAAACTTGATGTATGTTCCTTCCTATGTAATTCTTTTCCACTGTAGGCCACCTTTTTAATCCACAGGAGAAGAATAACTTAGACTTTGATTCTTAGGGCTTGTTTTGAAGTGTGTGGATTAACCATGCAGTTAGCAAAATAATAGGCCTTTAAAGTCAGAAGGCTGCACCAGATTCTCTGGAAGTGAAGTTATTATGACTGGGAGCCTAGCCCTGCTCCCTCATTTTCTTAAATATAATATATTAATAGCACCAATAATAAATAACTAAAATATACTAATTTGGTTTCTCTTTTTTTCCCAACCCATTCCCCACTATGCAGCCTTGATGGAAGCTGAAAGCAGGATCGGATCCATTGAGAATATTTTCCCAGCTGCCGTGTTTGGTTTCTCAAGAGCACAGAGGGAGGCTGGACCGGGGAAGGACACCACACCCACGATGAGGAGTTGATAAAAGAACTGGATCATGAAAATATTTCTTTTGGGGCTAGCATTGGCGAAACCTATGTTTAAATTAAAAACACCATGAGTTTGGAGCCTAGAAAATTGACAGTGTCCTTTGAAGTCACAAGAAGTTAACATGACCAAAAAATGTGTGGTGTCGGGACACACATATGACTGGAATTATTTCAAGTTGGCTTAATTTTTATTTTATTCTTTTGAAAGATGAAAACAGAAAGAAAGGGTAGGGGGAAGCTATGAAAGCCAACCAAGGCCCAGCAATGATGCCCTTTGTGGAGACCCTGCAGTTTCGAGTTTCTCATCCTGATGCTGCCTCAGACAGACAGTGCGCTGAAGAGCAGATGTGCACCGCTGCTTGGCATAGGCATCCCAACATCAATTTCCAGGAGACCGTGTGTTCATTAGAACCAGGACTTAAGAGCCCCTCTCTTTCTTCCTATTTTGTTAATTTCTCAAGCCTTAAAGGGTCTCAGTTGTAGAGGAACTCTGCAGCCTAACAGGGAATTGGGAGAAACGTTCCAGAAACGTGGATCCCTGTAGCACATCCATCGCCCAGGTGCATTTCCCAGCCTTTACTGAGAGAACCCCTCACTTGAGAGGATCCAGAGCCCTCAGCAGGAGGGTAGAGCAGGAAGATCTCCTGTGAAGGAGCTCTACTAGGAACTGCTTTCTCTTCTTTGATGTTTCTGCACATGAGTCTCTACTTTCAACAGTGCCATCAGTAACTGATGCTATGGGTTGGCTAAATGATACAGAGTAAATCGATACCATTTGCATATTTCTTCCAAATCCAGCCAGGTTGTCTTCTACCTGGCCCCTTCCCTTAGCATCCCTTTCCCATTGAAGGATGGGAGAAGAACGTATAGACAAGTGTCCAACTCAGGTCATGTCTTGGCTGCATTTGAGAAGATGCTCCCATGTCCTGTGTGTGGAATTGGGACTAAATCTATAGTGTGGATCCAGGCAGTCTGGTCTCATGTTAAACCTGTGCAATAATAACCCTCAGCAATTCCTACAGAGTTCTTTGCTTGCTAAAAGTTTAGTGGATAAGACAAATATAATAGTTTACTTAATCAACACAAGTTTTTAAAGTACATGTCTAGCATAGGCATTCTACCAGAAAAGAAATACAAAAACGCATGAATATACCAAGTCACTATCTGCCCCAAAGAGAAATTCAAGTAAATCGATTTTAATCAATTCAGCACCGTGGGAGACATGTAAAGTGACAGAGGGTGCACAAGATTTGAGAAACACACTTTGCCTGAGATCTCACCATCACCCAAGTCTAATTAAAAATGTGTGTTACCTAAGCTATCCAGTTGACGGAGCTTTCTTTAGGTAGCCCTGGGAAACCAAGATACTTACTTAGGTGCAACGTCATCGTCCCGTGACTGATGAGATGCTGATAGCTTCCTCTAAGCCATTTGAGCTTTACCAAACGTGTCATCAATAAAAGGGACCACTGAACGCTGCTGAGATAAATCCTGGGGACAAAGGCTCAGGCATCAGAGACATCAGGCTCCAAGCCTTTCCGTACACCCACTTTACACTGCCGGAATTTCACAGCCGCTAAAGGGACTCACAAGTCCACGTGGGTATTCATGCCCTGGACTCACAAGTCCATGTGGGTATTCATGTCCTGGACTCACAAGTCCAGTGGCTCTCATACTGGAATATGTGCTGGAGGTCTCCTGGGAAATGCGATGAAAACGGGATTCATGAGCTTTTCTTCAAGAGGACTGGTTATGTATATTTAGAAGAGATCCTAGAAAAGTGTGTGTGTGTGTGTGTGTGTGTGTGTGTGTGTGTGTGTGTGTGTGTGTGTGAATGGACCTAGATGCTGCAGTTTCTACTGGACCAGTGGCTACCAAACCCTGGGATCCCCCAGCCCCTAACCCTGCATCATGGCCTTATCCATAAATGCCATGCACTAGACTTTGGCATGAGTGCTGGTGACGTGAGCTCAGGCCTGCACTGCAAACCCTTCACCGTCTGACCTGTCCATTGCCCACCTTGGTACAATTGCTTCACCATTGTGCTGCTCTTTTCACGCTGAATTCTGAGCAATGCTGCCAGCCCATTGAAATCACTGCCCGTTTCTTTCATTAAGGGCTGACGTCAGAACTTTCTAGTTCCATCCTTAGAGTCAAATAATTACCAGTATGTTCACTGAGGTTGTTTCTGTGTTCAAACCAGGGAAAGATCGGAAGCATCCGATTTGTGCTTCTGAGAGTAGGCATAGGAACGAGTTCTCGGCCTCTGTTACAGATCTTCACCTCTCTGGAGAACACTCAAACTGGTCAGTAGAGCAGCTAGCCCCGACTTAAGAAATCACCCTTCCTGGGCTGACAACACAGACTTTGGCAGGACAACTGTCTCTGGATACTCAGCTAGAGAGTGTCTACCTATGGATTATTGCAGAGAAAATGCTCAGGCAAATGCAAAGCTCACACTGAGCTGCATCTGTGCCCCGCCCACCCACCCTTCCCCTTTCCACCCACCCTTCCCCTTTCCACCCCGTAACCCCCACCTCCATCCCCCACCCTACCCCCCCCCCACCTCCCAGCACTGACTGTAATGTGGGAAGCATGCGCCTGCCTGCCAGAACTGCTTATCTACAAGTTTCTACACCAGATGCCAGAGAGAGGGCAGAGCTTTAAAGAGTCCTTCAGATTCTGGGTTAACCAGAATAGACATCTGAGGCCTTAGTCCTGTTTATGACTACTTTATTAGTGCAGTCTTCCTCTTCTTAACCTCACCCTCTTTCTCCACTTTTATCTTATGATAAAATGAATAACATTACGTTGACACAGGCTTGACTATACAGTTCAGGCTGGCTTTGATCTGGACATCCCCTTACCTTCATCTCCCGAGTCCCAAGATTACAGGAGTGCAACTTCATATTTGACAATAATGATCATTTTCAAACTAGAATGTACAGAACTTTTACTATATCAATTTAGAAAAGACCATCCTGATATTAGGGTCACCTCTTGAATAATAACCTACTAACAGATCTTAGATTTTTGTGTTACTTTAATTTGTTTGTTCTAATTAATGAGGATGGATGCAAGAACTTGGTGTAAGAGACAAGCAATACCTTTCATAGAAATCACAGCCTTTATGTCCTTCCAAGACTTATGGTTTGGGAGTAGGGTATGTCAAGTAGTTTGTACCAAATTCTTGGTGGTGTTTGTCAAAATGCAAATATTAAAAGCAAGCTAGGGAAATAGCTTGGTTGGTAGAGTCCTTGCCTAGATGGGCAAAGTCCCAAGTTCCACCTACAGCAACACAGCCAGGAATGTGCTTGCAATCCCAGCACTTAGGAGGTGGAGGCAGAAATTGAAGGTCATCCTAGGATATAGAGTGAGTTTGAGGCCATTGGCATTGTGTGATCTTGATTTATTTCTTAAAACATTAAAAAAATGAAAGTAATGGATCTTTTCTTATTTTGAGAAAAGAAAAATAACCACTTGTTATTATGATGTTATGTTATGTTGAGCTAGATAACTTCAAAGTAAGCATGTAAAAAGGTGACCATTAAACCAGGACAGGCATAAAAGAAACTTTCTCTATTACTGGTTCAATCGTGTTCTCCCAATGGATGCTGAGGTCCTAATTATTATACTTGTGGCTCTGGCCTTGTTTGGGGAAAAGATCTCTCCAAGCCAAAATGAGGTTATGGAAGTAAAATCTAATCCGATGTAGTGTCTCATTAAGAAGGTGGGTTTAACAGGGCCTCCATGGGTCTGCACCAGGTCTTCTGCATATATATTATAGCTACTAGCTGAACATTCTTACAGGACTCCTGAATGAATGAGTCTCTGACTCTTGTGCCTGCTGATGGGACTCTCTCCCTCCTGTCAGGTTTTTGTGTTCAATTTCTATATGATAGTTTTGGGTTCATCTTATTATTCATTTTGTCATATGTGGTTGTTATGTGGATGATAGACAGAAAGGAAGTGTATCCAGAGGGGAGGAGAGGGAGGTAGGAACTGGGAGGAGCAGAGGGAAAGGGAACAATCATCAACATATACTGTATGAGAAAAGAATCTGCTTTCAATAACAGAAAAAAAAGGAAGGTGGCTTTGGCTTTAAACTCCGGACTCATGTTTACACAGCAAGCACACCACAGAAAGATGAAGGGCTGGAGGAACGACACATCTTCAAGCCAAGACAGCCAAGGTCCCCAGCAAACCCCAGAAGCTAAGGAGAATAATCTCCTTCACAGCCTGCAGAAGGGACCAGATGCTGACACATCTAACTTGAAGAAACATGCATAATGCATACCATTAAGCTCATGGACGTCTTCCCAGGATTGCTGGGAAGGTAAAAACCATTTGCCTAACCTAGAAAGTTGCTTCTCAAGGCCAGGATTGCTGCAGTGACAAAGGTTTTGTCTGAGTGGCTGATGATCTGAGAAGAAGCAGCACATGTGGACGCCCTGAGGCTTCTGGATTCACTGCTCCAGCCTGCTTGCTCTGTAGGGGCCATTGTCACCAGTTCTCTGCTCCTCCGTAAGAGGAGAGATCCTTACCCTGGACTCTGTTCACTCATCTGCAAAGAGGCATAGTCTTGAGCTGTCTTGGGATGAGATGTGCTCTTTCTCCTTTGGTTGGTGTCTGTTGTAACATTAATAAAGTTATTTTCTCTGAATAAGTTTTTTCTCATTGGTAAAATGGGTGCCTGATAAATCTATGACAATGTACATTAATATGCTGTGTATAGCATCCATCTTTTTCAAGTGTGTTTCTAGAGTCTTATAATTTGGCATATTCCATGTGTGTTTGTGTGCATGAATACTTCAATCAAGAGAATTGTTTCTTGAGGCAAAACCATGAAAGCGACAGCATCCCAAAGGACAGCCACTTGACATTTGCATTAGAATAGTAACAAATTGAAAGCTAAATTAAATTGGGATGTCTTACTAATTCATAATCGTTAAAGAAAGAGGAAAAACATACATAAATGCACACACACACACACACTAGGAAAATGGTATATAAAAAATACTTTCTGCAAAGATCTGACAACTACGTTGCTTAGGGATGAGAAATGCTTCCTCACGCAGATTTCCTTCCCTAGGGAGTTGGTTATTTGGAAAAATACATTGATGACGTAATGAGAACCTTCCCAGAGGAAGCACCTTCCACAGAGGGAAGCATGGTCCTTGGGATGCAGCCAAAGATCTTCAGCTGTGTTGCTCTGGACTGTCTTTCTCATTACCTAACTTTTTCCACTTATGAAGATCCTTCTCTTTCTTTAAAATGTTTTATGAGAGTACTGGAAAGCAAAGTGAATTCTTAAACATAATATGAAAACCAATGAAGTGCAAATAACTAAAGTTTAGCAATAGGTTTCTATGGGGTTGTCAATCTATATTGCATAAATAAATGCCTACCATAGTTGTTACAGTCCACACAGCAGGGCTAGTGATCTTTGTGTGCACGTGTGTGCATCTGTGTGTGGAGACCAGAGGTCACTATTAGCATCTTCTTCAGTTGTTCTTTACCTTATTTTCCTGAAACAGGCTTTCTCACTGGCCCTGAGCTCACTGACTTGGCTGGTTGGCTGACCAGCAACCCTAAGAGCTCCTCTTATGCCTATTTCCAAAGCACTGGGATGATTGGCATGTACCATCATGCCCAGATTTTACCTGGATATTGAGATCAAACTGAGGCCTACACATTTAAGTATCAAGCACTCTTCCCTGCCAGCCATCTTCCTATCCCCTGTGACATCAGCCTTTGTTCAAACTAAAGGTATTGAAATCAATTTCTCAACCGTCTAACCTAGATACTTCTTGAATGTTGTGGCAAATATTGACGCAGGGTGACAATAAATCCATCCACAGCAAATCCAAAGAACAGCTCTCTAAAGCTTCGGGCCATAGATCGTGTTACACAGCCAGAGAGTAGGGGACTCTTTGCACGCTGTTTTTAGAGGGACCACTTTCCAACCTGGGAATGACGAATTCAAACTCTCTAAGACACTCTCATAAATCTAAGCATTCTTTAGTTTGCTATTGTCGCCTCAGCCCTCTGCTCTGTCCCACGGGAACAGCCATTAACACACGTGTGAGCTGGAGCCCTGAAACGTTCAGATGGGGAAAAGACACACTTGGTTGTCCATCTTTCTAATCCTTGGGAAGATGGGAACAGGAAGAGGATGCTGTCTGGGAGACCTGCTGAGAAAAGGACTGGACCCAAATGAGAACGTTTACTTGGGCTTTGGGTTCCCTTTCAGATCATGTTTATTACCTAATGATGTGGGCTGGCTTCCACCGTTCTCTTCATAGTCCTTGGGCTTGCCAAGGGAACTTGGAGGGGACAAAGTCTCCTCTCCTTCATAAACAGGACCTGATCCAAACCCAAAGTATTTCACATTCAAGACTGGGGCTGCTTAGACACTAAGGACAAGTCCAACCGTAGGATAATGGATGAGTGCAGCTCTTGGGTCATAAATCAAGTCCTGTTAAATGTGACTTTCCAGAAACAATCTCCATCTGGCAACACTCACTGCCACGCGTCTGCCCACGGGTCAGGGGTGAAGGGGAGGCGGGCAGTTCAGTAAAAGTATTGTTTGCATTGGCCCATAATTAAAGACTCTATAAATTGCTCATTGATGGCCAGAGGGCTTTTGAGCACTCCTGAATCTCTTCCTCAGGCACAGAAGAGAGTGGGAGTGGGCCCCACAGTAGGTGGAGGCATTCCAGACATGAATTGAGTATTGTCTCGCGGGACTTCACATGTGGGCTTCGCAAGGCAATGCTAAGTTGCCGCCAAGGCAGATCAAGCTCTAACTGTGGGGGTGGATTTGGGTGATGAGATTGTTCAAGAAGACATTTAAATCCCAGGCAGTCTTGCCAACCTTTGTTCACATAAGTCCATCAACACAGCCTGCACAGTCGTGGTGACTCTGATATTTGCGGCAGCACCAGAGGGCATGGGGGATGAACTAACTGGCTGACTGATGGGCCAGGGTATAGCACTTCTGGGCTCTGCTACGTTCCCTGCATTTTTTGGAGCTGGTGTGTCTGTTATCACTCATGAAGTCGAGCTTAGCCTGCAGTGTACGGTTTAAGTAGCACAGCTCTAACCTCTTACAACTCTCTCCTGTTCAAACCCATCGCTAGTCTGCTGTTCACAGAGTACACCCCAAGCATCTGTAAATCTCATCTTGATGTACACTACAGTTTGGTAAGCCAGTCATTGTGTCCAGGTGACTAAGCAGGATTTTAAAACTCTTCATGGTCCTCCATGTACATAGCTTCTAATTCAAGTTCACTTCAAAATTCCATTTGTTTCCTGGCATCTTCTTGATCATCTCCCAAAGCTATGTTAGGCAGTCATCCTGGATATCACTCAGCTAAGGACACCAATGGCTTCCCTAGGCCTTTTTCTCACAGGGCTAAGTATCTCCAGTTGATGCTATCTACTCTGTCTTTTAAGAAACATCCCAGAGGCAGGCGGATTTCTGAGTTCGGGGCCAGCCTGGTCTACAGAGTGAGTTCCAGGACAGCCAGGGCTATACAGAGAAACCCTGTCTCAAAAAACAAAAAACAAACAAACAAACAAATAAACAAACAAACAAAATCCCCTGGAAAATACCAACTGCCGTCATTCTCCCTTTCCAAAATAAGCTTCTAATTCTAAATCTTTCTCAGGTGCCACCAGCACTTACCAATTCCTCCTTTCCCCGTGTCACCCAATTCCTCCAAAACTGCATCACAAAGTTTAAAACTCAAGCCTAAGTCAATACAGAAATTACTATTTCTGTAGGAAGTTAGTAGCAAGACAAACTTAGGGAATGCCAGTAACAGTATTTCCCATCAGAATAAAGTCAGTAGGTCCCTGGCATTGGCAAAGGCCGAGCTGTTGGGAATGAGATCATTGAGTTATAAAGACCATTGAAATTTCACTGTGAAATTTAAAACATCTGTATGTGAACTATGCTATTAAATACTGCAGTTAAACAGAGGTGTTATGATTACCATCTGAGTTTGCAGCTAACAAAACTATGGTTTTGCCCTCTAGTTTCCAACTCCCTTGAAACTAAATTTCACAAAATAATTGGGATGCTTCTGCTCATAATGAAAATGCCTTTCCAAAATTCTGTTATGTCACGAGATGTTTGATTCACCAATTTACTGGCAACACTCTGCAAAAGGCATACTTCCTGAACTATGGCAAAACAACAGATGTTTACAGATGTCTTTGCATTGATGGGAGAGGTTCAGGTCAGGAGATTATGAGAACTCAGTTGAACACAGCTGCTCTTTGCATGCGATACCCAAGTCCTTTCGTGTATCAAGTCTTGGAGGAAAAACAGCAGCAGTAAAACTTTTACATAGTCCTAGGGAAAGTGTTTTTTGATTTCTGTTCTATATCTCTGTCTCAGTCGAAAACAACCATACTGCCCTCTATCTGACCAGAAAAAGCAGAGACAAGCAGAAGGCCAGAGCTATGAGGTGACCTTCTTAGGTGACAGTCATTATGAGAAGATTCCTTTGCACTGGATCTTCTTGATTGCTAACTTCTAAAAGCCAAGAGTGTCTATGTTCTGGAAGCCCCTGATATCTAGCAAAGGCCCACTAAGGTTCACCAGATCATGGATGTCTTATCCTAATGTACTTCACTGCATGGAAATACACTCTTCTGGGTGGAATAGTTCATAACAGGCAAGCACTTTTACAGCAAGTGTTAAACTGGGGTCTTCAAAGGATCTCATAAGTCTGTGAATTACATGTAAGACGTGTGTTTACAAGTGTGGTTGTATTTACTTTGCAACACTGTATATCCTTAAAATGTTGTATTCTCACCTATATTTCTTAGAGATAACTACAATGCATTGTATGTGTAAGATACGTGCTAAGATACAGATGCAACACAAAGCACATTAAAAAAAAAACACAAGTGGAAATTTGAGAGAAGGTCCCCTACTTTCCCTTGGGTTTTAAGTTTTCATGAACCAAATTACCAAGCGGCTGTTTTGTGGCTTATAAAATATATTTAGTTGTTTTATTTGATCCATCAACACGCTATAAGAAAACTATTATCAACTTTAGTTTGTAGAAAATGAACAATAAGAGAAAGATGGTAAATCTTGATAATAAACAAAAAGCTGTTAGTATTCTGATTCAGGGTTACTTGTCTTCCTTTTGTAGTATGTGAGGTTGTAGGTGAATGCACACATGTGCACGAGTGTGAGTGGGTATGTGTTCTTGTGTGTAAGGGGGTGTCTATCAATGTATGTGGAAGGCTGTGGGGGGCATATGACTGTTCAAGTGTTTGAGAGGCTGTCTGCATGTGTAGAGGAGGAAAGAGAAACAATGAAATATTAAGGTAGATTCTGCTTCGCTCATTCTGTTTTCCTTCTTTTCCATTTCAAGTTTCAAAGCGTGGGACCTGGTCTTTGCCCTCTCTCCTTAGCTTCAGTTTCTAGTGAGCTGGCTCTAGTCTTCACATCACTTCTGATGTGTCTAATAGAGCAGCAGAGCGATTTAGGGAGCAGGGAAGAGAACTTATTATCTCTTTGCTTTTTAAGCCTTAATTTTATACCTAAGGATTGGAGTTCAAATAGCATGGACGAGATATTCAATTGGCTTTCCTCTTTAAGGCGAACTAACACAAAAGAGATTTCTGGATGTGTTTTTCCTGCCTGACATCTGAGGTTCATTTTTGTCAACTAAAAAATAACTTTGTGCATGGACGTTAGCTATAAATCACTTTTTCAATTGTATTGTTCTGGAAGGATCCAGTGGTATACAGGAAAAGGGAGGACACTCTACAAAAGTCATCTATTTTCCAAAGCCTTCTACACTGCTGTCTGGCTGTCTCCCTTGCTATCCATCTAACATTGTCGATGCCAACCTTGCTACTTTCTCGATTTTCCAGCAAGTACTCTGATCAGGAGTAAGACGCTTCAAAGCATTGGTGTGATGGGATGAGCCAAAGGTAGATATGGGTGCTTCGTGTCTACAGGGAAAATGTTGAATCCCAACACTGCTCAGAAGCCAAGCTTCAGACTTCGATCCCTGTTGGTCTAAAGCCAAGAGATGCTTCTTTGGTCTGCTGTTCTGGGCCTCTGGAAAGGGGAGACCTAGGGAGTGTTTTCAACTCTCAGCAGCTGAGATTGTGCTTTTTTTTTTTTTACAATGACATCACAGGCAGATTAGCATGTCCTCACTCAGCAAGTGGAAATTAAGACTGGGAAGACAGTCTGAGTAATCCACGAATGGAAGGTGAGGGTCCAAGTCTGGGTAATGGACATGAACCTGCTTTGAGGTCAGAGTGCCTCTGTTGGACATCTGTGCCTTCATTGAAGGTGTCACTGGAGCCCGGTTTTAAGAACGTCTGAAGGAAATTATTCCCTAGAATTTATGGTGCTGCCGCCCTCCTCAACCCATAATGTTAAACCTTCTGGGAACCGAAACCTGAGCATTAGTGGGTCACTTTGATTCAGCTACATTATAAGAACAAACAAAACGGTTGTGCTGCCAATTAGCTGTATGGGACAAAACTATGATTGCTAAAGACATCTAGATTCATGATACCCCTGTCCCTAATTTATAATCATACACCTATTTGTAAAGCCATGTTTTGCAAAAGAGACAAAAATGCACAACATACCAGGCTGTTTTCTCCTGTACTTTGTCACTGGAAAAATATTTTGAATAAGACTCCCAGATGTGGTAATTATTCTAGTCAGTTCTATCAAGTAGAGTGGTAGGGGGTCAGTGGGTTTTTCTGACAGAATAAAATCCATTTCTGGGCTGCAGACCAGAAGTTGAGGACTTCCCAAACATTCTTTCATTATATCCTCCTTGTAACCCTAGGAGGTAAGTTCTGTTATCTCCACTATACAAACAGAAAGCTGGATTTCAAAGACATTCCAAAACTTGCCCAAGGCCAGGCAATTTAAGAAGTGTCAGGGTCAAGTTGAGGTGTATTCAACCCCAGTGCTACACTGTTACCAGAACATCAATCCGCTTCCTAACTAAAGGGCATTATATTTTCTGAAACAAATATCACCATAACTATTTGTTTAATCTTTCAGGATTGTCATAAGGATACATCATAGATTGGTATCTACCATAGAAACAACAGACATTTTATTTCTCATACATGTGGGGGATGGAATGTCTGAAGTCAAAGCTCTGGCAAACTTGGCGACTGGTGAGGAGGACCTGTTTCCTGAGTTATGGAAAATGCCTGCTCAGGGTGTATCTATGAGGTAGAAGGCACAAATCAGCTGATACTGTGACATCGAGGGGGCTCCGATTTCAACATGGGAGTCTGGGGAGATGTAATTCAGATGCCGTCATGACTCCCTTACACTAAGATAAAGATGAATAGTATAAAGCCTCAGACTTTGTGAAATAGTAAAATCATCATGTGCTGGATGATATGCTATGGGATGTGATATGCTAATGCTATCATCCAGTACTGTGCTATGCAGTACTGGATGATAATGCAAGTTTAATTAATACATAATGCCTATTGCTGATGTGCGTCAAGGCCATACTGTGCTTGAACCATGGTGACAAAGTTTTCTAAACTTGATTCTATTTCATATCTATGATGACCTGGTGAGATCAGGGATATCACATTTCTGATTTTATAATGATGAAGCCGCCTTGTCAACAGCTAAGTGACTGGCTTGAAAAATATTGTCATCTTAGGTAGGAGGTTGGGATCTAAAGTCATTAGAAATGACTAAAATCAATAAGAGCAATAATAAATTGCAATGGATGTGGCGTCCACTCAAGGGGCCTCCTCTGTACTCCTCAGACAGGCCCAGGACCATAGCAGACATAATGTGTGAAGGATTGACTGTCTAGAAAGGAAGGGTGTTAGGAGTGAGTGAGTCTAACTTTTGAGATTGTTAGTTCCCATTGGCCAATTACAAGATGTTCATTCAGAAATGGTCACAAGCTAAAGGCAGTTGTGGCCTTTTGCCTTTCCTTGGGCTACTGTGGGAGTGTTGGGAATCAACTATCTCCCCTAGGCTGAGGCTGGGGATGAGGAGGGGGTTCATAGCAAGATGGTTCTGGCTCCGTTACTCTCCTCACTTTTTGGCTCTTGGCTTTTTGTTTTGTTTTGTTTTCCTTTTTTGTTTTTGTTTGTTTGTTTGTTTTAAAAAAGCCAAATTCTTTAGAATTCTAATGAACTAGACAGGTTTGAATTCTGTAGTGCTTTTGAATCTGCAGAGAGCTCTGGGAGGTGAAGTCATATTTTAACCCAAACCAAAAAAGAAAAAAAAAAGGATTATTTGAGAGTCTGTGGGGACCAGAGCTGGGTATTGGGTATTGTGTTACAGAAATTTTCCATTTCAGACACAAACAGCACACAGCAGTATGTGGCCAAGAAGGGGGGCTGTGGGAGACTCCAGGAGGGCCTGGAGAAATAATATCTCCTTCTATCCTGAGGCATGCGGCCAGGTCCTGGGGAGGCTTGTCTAGATCTGGTTCAGCTCAGACTTGGACACCAGGGATGAGAATGACAGCCACAGAGTCCCCACAGAGTGCATCATATTTTCAGAGAGCTCCCTAAGGCCTTGCTTGAGGCACTGGCACTGAACCTCTCAGTGCCTCAGTTTCCAAAATCTGAAAATAGGCTAAAAACTTAGCATTCGTTGAGTATTAAAAACATTATATGTTGGCTATCCAGCACTGTTAAGGTAATGTCAGTCTAAAGCTGGCATTAATGCTTATTGCTGGCCTGTGCTGAGGCCTTACTCTGCTTGACCCATTGTGGGAACGTGCGTAAACAATTCTGTTTGATATCTGTGACAACCTGACACAATCAGAGAAGCATCTCATTTCCTGTTCCATACTGAGAAAGCTGTCCTGTAGAAAGGCAACTGGCTGGCTTGAAAAGAGCCGTCATCTTAGACGGTCGACTGCGATTTTAAGTTCAAACCTAATCTGGAGCTAGGAACCCGCAAGGAACCCACAGAAGAGACAGATATCCCCAGGACAGAACCTGATGGCTAAGGTGGTGGAGGGATCTTTTGTTGGCTAAAGTTCTCTGACTGTTAGCCATGACTGTGAAAGACCTTGTCTTTAAGAAGTGTTTTTGCTGGTTTCCTATGTAAATAAATTGTTCTTGGTCATTCCACAGTATTGCCCAACGTGTGCTATCTATGAACAATGTCACCTGCGAACCCGTGATAAAGATCCTCTACTCCTACTCAGATCCACTGTGTCAGAAACTCTGGGTCTGGGGCCGTGTTTGCACAAGTCCTTAAATAATCCTGATGCAGCCAAAGCCATTGGCCTTGGAGGTAAATAAAGGAGAGTTGAATCGAAAACAGACTAACTATGATTCTGCTCAGTGACTCATTCGCCCCACACTACCCTTCTGAGTTCTGTCCTTTTTAGGATGAAGGATTTAGCCGTGTCCTGTGTTGTGTGATGGACTTCAGCAACAGTGTCTGATCCTTTCTGGATGGAGGCTGTACTGAGAAGGCTGAGCCCTTCCTCCTGCCTCAGGCATCCAGAGCCCATTTCTGCTTTAAGACCCTTTGCTCAATTTGCAGTGTGACTGATTACAATTGTTCTTTATGATGGGGCAGAGGAGGGAGGAGTCAAGTAATTTAACTTCACACCAAGGAAAACAACCACAGCTGAGTGCAATTAGTATATGCTTAATTTTAAAGGTCCCAGGTAGCATCGGGGCCCAGCCTCCGGCCCTCCTCAGAGGTCCTCTAAAGGACAGAATCTGCAGCAGGCAGGACACTGCCACTGCCTTTTCATGGGGCTCTGAGGCAAGCTTTGCCTCCCCCACACACCCCACGCCCACACCCCCATACCCCCACATCCCTACACCCCCACACCCCACCCCTACACCCCGGCCTCACCACATTTGCACACTTTCTAGGGAGGGAAACAAAAACTACAGGGACATCTCCAGAGGCCAGTGTAAGAGGGAGGCCCTGCAGCCGCCCCCCATCCCAATCCCCTTCTTAATAACCAAGTAAACCTTTCAATAAAATCCCTCCACTACTAGTTGGTACCATTCCTTGTTATTGGAGATGGTGATTTTCCTTCATTGAAAAACAGTGAGAAATTTTATTTGGCTTTGCTAGAAAAAAAATAGAAATCGTGCTTATTCATGTGACCCATTCTTAGCATCTTTGAAACAGGAGTCTATTTTTTTCTTTTCTCTCAACAAAGATTTGTAAATATTAAGTTCTTATTTTGGAGGAAAGTAGTTCTGGATTCTATTTTATATCTCCAAATAAGGTAAAATAAAAAGGTTTGAAATGTAAGTAGTTTCTGCTGAGAGAAATAGTTTTTGAATACCCAAAGAGTTTTGCTTAGCATTTTCAGTTGCTATCTGGTCTTATTAATTTACTGCAGGCATACTACAAAGATTAAAGTCTTAAGTCTGAATTCGTGACTTTTAAACCGAGGGCACTATTTGTGTAGAATGGAGAGTACCCTTCCTGAGAGACATTTGCAGAAGAGCCAGAGCTTAAGTTTAACAGAGTACCCAATGAGTGGGGACTAGAGACATCTCAGCAGTTAGAAGTACTTTCTACTGTTTTAAAAGACTTGAGTTTAGCTCCTAGTACCCGTGTCAGGGTCTCCAAGCCACCTATAATTATGACACCCTCTTCTGGCCTCCAAGGGTTTAACATACATGTCACACACAAAGACTTACAAAAATACACATTTTAAAAATAGAACCGTTAAAAAAAGGGGCGGGGGGAAGAACCCAAGACTGGATACAGGCAGAGAAGAGGATCCTAGTGCTCATTGGTTAACTGGTCTCAATGAATCCGTGAGTTCCAGGCTTAGTGAGAGACCATGTCAATAAAAAAACGTAACATAAAGAGGGATTAAGACAGACACTAGTCATTGACTTTTGTCCTCCAAGTTCACACACATCTGCATGCGACACACACACACATACACACACACACACACACACACACACACAGGTGCACACAGACTACAGAAACACACAAAACTAAACTAAACTAAACTAAAATATAATAAAATAAAATATAAAATCACACAAGACTCCCCGTGGTCTTACCTATTTGATCCCAATGTTAAGCTCTCTGCCCAGCAAATTGTATACTGTCAATTATATGTTATAACCAGCAATAATCACAGAAATCTCTTGATTGACACTTTATTATAGTCTATTGATTAAGAATTAAAAATTCTGAACATCAATGAACCAAAGTCCCAAATTTAGTTTTATCTGCTTCTAGGCACTGAAAGTTATTTAACTTCTTGGACACGTGTTTCTTTACTGATAAATCTGGGATAAAAATAACTCTTAAACCTTCAGGAAAACTGGTTTGGATAAAGTCCAATGCTGGATTTAGGAAATACTGTTTTCTTTTCTTTCTTTTCTTTCTTTCTTTTTTTTCTTTTCTTTCTTTCTTTCTTTCTTTCTTTCTTTCTTTCTTTCTTTCTTTCTTTCTTTCTTTCTTTCTTTCTTTGCTATATTAAATTACAATTGGTGAAAAAGCAGTAAACATACTCAATAAATATTCCCTATTGTGTATTCATGTAAAACCATGAATGATAGATAGATAGATAGATAGATTACACACAGACACACACACACACACACACACACACACACACACACACACACACACACACTCACAGTTATAATGCCCCTGAGATTCAGTTGAAACTGGAACCCCAGTGTAAGTATTAGTATGTGGAGCTTTTGAGAGTTAGGTTGATTATGGGGGAGGGACCAGCATGAACAGGATTAGTGTCTTTATAAAAGAGACTCCAAAGATTGAGTTAGCCTTTCCGCTAAGTGAGAAGATAACATGTCCAGATCTTGGAGATGCAGCATCTCCACTGTGGGCTTCCCAACGTGCAGATCTATGAGCAAGAAAGTTGCTTATAAGCTACTAAATTTGGGACATGTCATCACTACAGTTTTATTCTGATCATCACTGAAAATCAGTAAATTCTCTTTCTTTTACTTCTTAAAATCATGACAGAGAGGCAGGGGCCGGCTTAGTTAGGAGGACTGGCTAGTCTTCTAGAGGGTCCAGGTTCCATTTTTAGCACCCCCTGGCAGCTTACAATATGTAACCCCAACTCCAGGGGATCCAAGGCCACTGTCTGGCATCCCTGGGCATCAGGTATGTACACGGTATATACAGATAGGCATGCAGGCAAAATGCCCATACACATAGAGAATAAATAAAAAATCATGACGATCATATAGATTATCCCTGAGAATTTGATGCTTACCTGTCAAGAGTTGCCCAGGCTTCCTGGTGTCGTAGTGCTAGCAGGCAAAGCTGACTGTCTACAGATAGATTACCAAAACACTTTGTGATTTTGTCTTTGTGGTTGACTCATTCTTCATATTGATTTTATTCTATAGAAAAGGTCAGACTATCGGCTCTTTAAGATATACCAAGACCAGAACCCAAGCAAATTGAGTGAAGCGCAAAGCATTTGGAATTTTGTTTGCCTCTTTGTTTTGTTTTGTTTTTCAGATAGGGTTTCTCTGTGTAGCCCTAGCTGTCCTGGACCTACTCACTCTGTACGCCAGGATGGCCTTGAACTCAAATATTTGCCTGCTTCTGCCTCCAGGATGCTAGGACTAAAGGCGTGAGCCACCACCCATTATTGGAAATCATATTGGAAATAATTTAATGAAAAATTAAATTTTATGGTAAATTTTCTTGCTGGTGTTTAAAATATATGCACTCTGTAGCTCAAGAAATAAACCATTAATGAAATACCTATTATTTCTACTTATGTTTTATAAATAGATTTTTATGATGTTAGTTAATACATTTGATATATTTTTCTTTTTTATTGGTTATTTTATTTATTTACATTTCAAATGGTATTCCCCTTGTCAGTTTCCCCTCCATAAGCCCCCTATCTCTTCCTCCCTCCCCCCTGCCTCTATGAGGCTGCACCCCTACCTGCCCACCCACTCCTGCCTTAGCAGCCTAGAGTTCCCCTATTCTGGGTCATTGAGCCTCCACAGGACCAAGGGGCTCCACTCCCAGTGATGCCAGATAAGCCAATTCTCTGCTACATATCCAGCTGGGGCCGTGGGTATCCCCTGTGTACTCTTCGGTTGGTGGTTTAGTCCCTGGGAGTTTTGAGGGGTCTGGTTGGTTGGTATTGTTGTTCTTCTTATGAGTTTGCAAACCCCTTCAGCTCCCGCAGTCCTTACCCTAACTTCTTCATTGGGGTTCCCATGGCTCACTCAGTCCAATGCTTGCCTGTGCACATCCACATCTGTATTGGGCCAGCTCTGGCAGAGCCTCTCACATTGTGTGTGTGTGTGTGTGTGTGTGTGTGTGTGTGTGTGTGTGTGTGTGTGTGTACTGTTTGTGTGGGCAACCTGGCTCTCTCCTTTCACCACACGGGTTCTGGAGTTCAAATTCAGGTTACTCGTCTTACAGGTATGTGCCTTTGTCCTTGGAGCCATTTCACTAACCCCATCATCTTAAAAGTATGGGTTCTGTGGGGAAAAATATCAGAGTTTAAATCCTTTTTAGAATATGACTACAGACACATGAGTTCTTTCTCTCTCTCTCTCTCTCTCTCTCTCTCTCTCTCTCTCTCTCTCTCTCTCTTTCACACACACACTTACCCACACAGAGAGAGAAAAGAAAGGAAGGAAGGAAGGAAGGAAGGAAGGAAGGAAGGAAGGAAGGAAGGAAGGAAGGAAGGAAGGAAGGAAGGAGGGAGGGAACAGGCCTTGCCGCAGTCTGGAGGAATGCACAGAGAGGCTTAGGAGCCAGGGCTTTGGTGGTGGGGGATGGTGGTCCGCTCGACCCTGCACAGGGAGATTATCCCCCATATGGTAGTCTTTGTTTCTGTGGTTTGCTCAGGGCTCAAGCAATTTTCAGTAATTTTCTTCAAGGTCTTCCAAGGCAGTTCACAATTATTTTGTGAAGAATTCATTCTGTCACATGCTGTAGGGAGATCCACCACAATCTAATAAGCATCTGTGTGTGCTCTGAGGGGTTCCGAGTCTTTTCTTCAGTTGTGACTTTCCACCTCCTTGCAGCAGAATCTCTTCATCTCCTTGGTTTACATTTTTCCCAGGCACTGAGTGTTTTGACTCAGTCTTGCTCACGGCCCACAGGGGACTCCTTAAGATTCATGGCTCATGTCTCCAGCTAGAGGCTTTACAAAATGAATTGAACATAAGGTGCTAATCAGTAATATACAGGCCATGAAAGGCTTCAGAGTTACAATTCAGTTTGCTTTTTGCTTTAATACTTTTTAGTGTGGTCCATGTAAGGCATTTCTCTAAAGTTCATTGTGTAAGAAACATTGGGGCATAGTTCTTTAGTTCTGGTCCCTGCCTCATCTGTTCTGCCACTTACTGTTTGTATACACACATGCGTGCGCGCACACACACACACACACACACACTTTGTTATTTTGCATATTTTTAAACATTGGTATTTAGTGTTTTATTTGCTGAGATCACTGCTTGACTACCAATAGTTTACATATATTATCTTTTGGGGGAATAAAAAGATGAGAGAATTTCATTGTCTAAAAGACTCATCAAGAAGTCTTTTCAACAGGTAAATTTAAGAAACTTGAATTTGAAAATGATCTCCTAGGTGATTTGAAACTTGATACACATTGAAATGGCCTTTAAGGCCTTCACAGTTATTCATTCATTTACATGTTTGTTTTTGAGAGTGGGGGGAGGGGATTAGAGGGGGAAGGAGAGGAGGAGGAAAGGGGGAGGGGAAAAAGAGGGGAGGGGACAGGGAGAGGATAAAAGAGGAGGGGGAGAGGGAGAGAGGGAGGAGAGGGGAGGAGGAGTAAGGGAGAGGGAGGAGAGGGACTGGGAGGGGAGGAGGAGGTAGAGAAGGGGAGGAGGAGGAGAGAGGGAGGGAGAAGGAGAGGGACTGGGAGGGAGGGAGGGGAGACAGAGAGAGAGAGAGAGAGAGAGAGAGAGAGAGAGAGAATCCCTCTGCACAGAGAATCCCATTGTGTAGGCCTGGATGGCCTAGAAGGTGTTCTGTCGACCAGGCTGTCTTGGAACTCACAGAGATCTGCCTTCCTCTGCCTCTCAAGTGCCCCACTAGGATTAAAGGCCTGTACACATATGCCTAGATGCATTGATGAGTTATTACTGTGTTACTTTCTTCTTTAATCTTTGGCCCTGGTAGTTCTTGCTTTTAAAGTTCACAGCAGCCAACTGTTACTGAACAGTATCTGTCTAGAGAGTTAGCACTCACTTGTGCCCTCTCTTTTCTCTTGTTTTCTTTTGTTCAGCCTTCCCTCTCCCACCCCCACCCCCATCTTAGATCCCCATTTTCTCTTTTCAGGGCTCACACATGCTAAGCAAGCTCTCTATCACTGGGCTACAAAGCCATGGTATCTCTCCAGGGCTTCAGCTTTTTACTTAAGACTTCAATTTCCTTCAATGCTTTAACCAAGCCACTGAAACTACAGTAGCCATCTTGGAAGAACCGGTAATGTGTTATATTTCTCTTCATTCTTCATTCGTAGGCATGCGGTGATTTGTGCTCAGCTGAATGAAGTTTCGTTTCTCATTTGACTTTTCCTTAAGATATCAGTATCTTGGTGTGTGAGTACGAAATCTAACATTTCCTTCCAAGTCCCAAGAAGCACGAGTCTGGGAGCCTTTGCTTTTTCCTAGCTGTCACAGCTGTTAGGTGCTCATATGACCCCCTAATCCTTTGTAAAAATTTAATTGGACAGCTGCCTTGGTGATATGCAGTCTCAATGGCAGCCTCTGTTGAGGAAAATAATATGCTATTGTAGTAAGTCTTAGAGATTAATGATGCTTCTCTGCAAGAAAACGCCTTATGGACAGGAGTTCACAGAGTGGGAATGAGGCTCCCCTGGAAGGGGAAAACCACCTTTACTATCTGCCAGGGGATGGAGCCACAGTCTTTGGATTTAGAACTGTTGGCATCTTTGTCTTACTAAGGGCATAGTTAGGCAGTGTCTCTATAGCTGAGCAGTGTTTTAAAGTACTTTTAACAAGGACACTATTGTTAAAAGGAAAACAGTCCTTTCATTTGCACTATTAAAATTACAAGAGGGAAAAACTGGGGTAAAAATACTCCTGGCACTGTATTTTTTACATCAGCTGTGATTTCTCTATCTGAATCACCAAAGGCTATGCCAGACAATTCTTGCTTACTCAGCAGAGTGATTCAGATGCTTGTAAAATTAAATGTAGGTTGACAAACTAAATTTAATGTACTACCCTCCAGTATGTTCTAGACATGAAGGAGATGAAAACAAACAGAGAAGTTTTTGTAATAGGCTAATGTAAAGCCAGATTCAGTAAGGCACTGGAATTAAATTTCTAGATATAATCTAGTGCAAAGTATATTATGCAGTTGCCATTAACTTTGTATTACGTGTGTGTGTGAGTATGTGTGTGAATGTGTTAGTATATGTGTATTGGTGTGTGTGCATGTGTGTGTGTTATGTGTGTGTAACAAGGCATGAGAATGCCACAGTACTATATGAAGGTTGTGGCCACCATGAGGTCATAGGGAAACCAGACAGAATCAGTTCCTTTCTTCCCTGGGTCTTGGGGATGGAACCAAGCCATCCAGTTTGGCAACAAACATCTTTATCCACTGAACCATCTTGCCTGTCAAGTGAGTAATCATCTTTAAAAGTATGTAGCTATATCCCCTTTCATATATTAATAACATGCGTGTCTTTGTTTCTGCAGAAACAAAGAGAGCTAAGAATTTCCCAAAAATGTCTCTTTGATCCTTTTGTTAAGAATGTCTCTGGATCTGAATCATTACATGTAAGAAATCTTTTAAGAATACTTGAAATAAACATCTTAAATTGTTGGTGATTAAAATAGTCCATTTGTAAATCATCCTCAAAATAGATTTTTGTGGCTTTCTTTAAAGAAAAAAAGGCTTATAGGTAATTTGAAATGGATGTCTCAATAGAAGTTAACAGAAAAGACCTTTCTGCCTTGACCATGCTTTGTAAAAGTACAAGTAAAAAGACTAACAGTTTTAGTAGAAACCTATGTTTAAAGTCTGTCTTGGAAGCCAGACTGCTTTAATCCCAGCACTTAGGAGGCAGAGGCATTTCTGAATTCAAGGCCAGCCTAGTCTACAGAGAGAGTTCCAGGACAGCCAGGGATACATAGAGCCATGTGTTAAAAAACAAAACAGAACAAAAGTCTGACTTTGAAAGCCATAGGAAACATGTGGTATGAACTATTTTATAAATGTAACTAATCTCAGACAAATATCTTAATTTGCACACTGTTGAACATAAAAACATCCAGCAAAGACAGATACGGATGAGCTGTATAGGTAGGACCTCTTTGTAGGGACACAGCTTGGCATGGCCGTTTTCATCTCTGCATGCCTTGTTTCCCTACAAGATTCCTCTTCTATTTTACATTCTTATTTAATTTATTACGTGTGTGTGTGTGTGTGTGTGTGTGTGTGTGTGTGTGTTTACCTGTATTTGTGAATGTCAGAGGAGAACTTTGTGGAATTGATTCTCTCCTACCTTTGTGTAGGTTTAGGGGATTTTACAAACAGGGAAGTGTTGTATCTACTGAACCATCTTGCTGGTCCCCAAGTTCCCTCTTTCCTTCTCTAGCTCCCTGACAGAGATTATCAGAGGCAGACAGAGTCTTCTTGGAGAAAATGCTCTTGGATAGCATCAGATTTGTCTGGTGTCTCTGATGCTACTGTTGCAGCAACGAAAGGTAGTATCCAGTTGTCTACATTTTGTTTCCTGTGTTCCTTCCCACAACTATCTCTCATTCTTCTATCTCCCCAGCAAAGTATTAGGTCTCTCTTTAATAAACCTCATATTTGCCTTGCGACTCCAGACTTCATCTGATTCTGAAACCAAGAGCTCTATGAATAGCATCAGGGTTCAGTGCCAGCTACTCAGGATTAGACACTAGAGAGAAACTATACTGTACTTGTATACATACAGGTGATTTCACCCAGGGAGCTACTGAGCCTCACAATACAATAAACTCCTACAAACAAACAAATGAACAAAAATAACAGGAAGTGGAAAATGGAAGGAAAAATAAAAAATCCGGATGCAAGAGTTAGGGTGTGAAATACAATTGAAAAATTGAATTTGTAGGAGAGCAGAGCAAGGTTTGACTGAGCTGCACAATGGTGTCTTCCTTACAGGAGAGATTTCCTGGGCAAAGCTAAAGCATAGCCAGAGGGAGATCTGGAAGATTAGTGCCAGCACAGCACACTGGATTACCTGCAGAGGAAGGAGGCCATCCCTGAGCTCCTCTGCCCTGATTTTACTTCTAACCAAAACACAAACATATTTAGAAGAGAATATGCACTTAGGAACTCTCAAATTTTAGCAATTTGTATAGTAGTTTCATGATTTTTGGTGTGTCGACCACCAATCTATTCTTGAACCCAGCACCGTTAGTTCAACTATGTTTAAAAATGCCTAAATGAAGAAGCTTTCTTTAATACATCCTTTAAAACATCTATTTTCATGTGTATGTGTCTCCGTGTGTATATGCATCCAAGTGCATGCAGTTGTATAAGGAAGCCAGAAGAGGGCAGCAGACATTCCTGGAGCTGGAGTTACAGCAGAGCTGTGAGCAGTATGTGCTCTTAACTAGTGAGTCATCTCTCCAGCCCTGCAACATTATTTTTAATGCATATGAACACAAATCCACAGCATTAAAATCATGGATGTTATCAATTTACTCTACAGAAGGCTTAGATAAAGTTTGGTTCAAACTATTGTATATAAAGTGCAATTTGGGGTGCCTTTGCTGAAACACAGTATCTACCTTCTACTTTGATCTTTGGCTGAAGCTTGTTACCTCAGAGACTGAAGTTATTGTGGATGGAATATGAAATGTCTTCACATGTTTTGGGTGCTTGGTTCCCAGCTGAAAGTAAACTTCTGGAACTTTGTGGAAATTTTAGGAGGTGGAGCTTAGTTGGTGAAAGTAGATTACTGGGGGTAATTCTTAGAGGTGTGATATCCCTTGCTAAATCAAAACTTACCAATATTAAGACATCTTAATAGGTTTAAATGTGTTATTTAATTATTTTACTTTAATCTACTCTGTGTGCGTATGTGTATATGTGTTTATGTATGGCTCTGTGAGTATGTGTGTGTATGTTTGTGCAAGTATTCATGTGTGTGTGGTATGTGTGTATGTTTGTGTGGTGTGTGTTTATGTGTGTGTAAGTGTGAGTATTGTGTGTATGTGTGTGGTGTGTGTGTATGTGTTTATGTGTGTGTGTGCATATGTATGTGTGCATGTGTTTATGTGTATATGTGTGTATGTGTATATGTGTGTGTGGTATATATGTGTGTGGTGTGTGTGTATGTGTGTGTGTGTGGTGTGTGTGTATGTGTATGTGTGTGTGGTATGTGTATGTGTCTGTGTGTGTGAGTATGTGTGTGTGTATATGCTTGTGAAAGTGCAAGCACACATTTGCCAAACCACTGGAGTAGAGGTCAGAATATAACTGTTTACATCTGTGTTGTGTATACCAGGCCAACCTGGCCCAAGAGCTTCTGGGTGATTTTCCCATTTTCCACTTCTGGTCTTGTTGTATGAGTGCTGGGATCATACACACCTGCCACAGGACGTGGCTTTTTGTGCCACTCGGGTCATGGAGCTTCCTCAGCAAGTACTTTCACCTGCTGCCCTATCTCCCCAGCCAAAGTGTCCTTATTTCCTATTTGCAGCAACTGATACTTCCTTCAGCAGCAATGTCACATGGTCACCAATACCTCTAGGCACTCGATTTTCTCCAACTTAATAAATGGGGGTCACTAGCATATTACTTCAAGTTATTCATCATTAGTTGGCAGGACTTTGTATTCATGATTATGGGTCATGAACCCCCCTTTTCCCTTTATTTATTCATTCACGTTGCTTCCCAACCACAGCCCCCTCCAAGTCCTTCCCTAACACAGGCTCCCCTCCCCCTTCCCTCGTCTTCTGAGAAGGGGGAGGCCACTCTGGATATCAACTTACCCTGGCACATCAAGTCACTTTGGACTAGGAGAATCCTCTCCCACTAAAGCCAGACAAGGCAGCCCGGTTAGGGAAACAGGATCCACAGGCAGGCAACAGATTCAGGGGCAGCCCCTGCGCCGGTTGTTTGGGCATCTGCATGAAAACCGAGTCATGTACTTTTCTTATTTGTGACTTTCCAATTCACTCAAGGCCCAGTTCTCCTCCGGGCTGCTCACTGCATAGCACAGATTACTCACCACTTCTTACGAGCAGTTAGTTTTGAATGTTATTTTTGTGGCAAATATTCTTTCCAAGTTCACCGTTTCTATATTTATGTGTGTTTATAGTATTTGTAAAAGGAGTTTTAAACACGTATGTAGCTAAATAGAGCCGAATTAACTTTTGCATATATTCTTTGTTTCAAACTGGCTGAAAGACTAAAACTCATATGCAAATTGCTCTATTAAAAGTTTGACAGTTCAACAACCCTTTGGTCTCGCTTTAGGAAATAACACCATTTAAGGGAATAAAATGTTCCAATCAAACCTTAAATATTTGTCTAAGTTACTATTAGAAAGAGTCTCATAGAGTCTATGTTCAAAGCTATGAAATTTACCCTTCTGACTGACACACTGTTTAAAATGTGTTGTAAGTCACAGTTACACTTGCCAGTCAACATGAACCATTGGGCTCTGTCCTGGGTGGGCCAGCCTCTGGTCTCATGGTTTCTGTGTCCCAGGTGCTGACATTAAGAGGCCTCATCATCGTTTCTCCAGTTCTGTTTGTTCACCTTCTGTTGAAAGTTGCTCCACAATGAATTAAATCCAAGCGCAACTGAGTAGAGGTCAGATTTATAACAAGACTGTGTACAAGAGGCGGTCCCTCGGGCCGGGGCTATGTGAGAAGTGTGGGTTGAAGAGAATGTTTCTAAATTAATGTTCCCATTCATGAGATAGGCATCAGCCACAATATTTGGATTCAGGCAAAGTTCTATGTTTTGTTTCTCTGGCTTCTTATTTAAAACCATCTCTTTGGGCAGCCTTCTCTTCTTACCTCTCTAGAGAGCAGAGAAACCTTCCTCAGTGCTACCTAAAGTTTCTACTCTGGTGTCTTTAGGAAAATTAAACAAGTTTGAAGCAGCATTTTCTTCCAAATAAGAATTCTTAAAATGGAAGAATGTGAGTCCTAATCTTATTTTATATGAAATACTGCATAGATCTCATCTCTTCCAACTCTCTTCCTGAATATCTATCCTCTGCTCATTTCCTGATATCTCTACAGATCTGCACCATGCTCTCTGATGATGGCTTCCTTGGTTCATCTGCTAGACTTACTTTCTGAGAATAGTTGTTTATGTGAATATTCATCCTGAATCTATAGTGCATCCAGCACAGCACAGCATCCAGCGTGCATTAGGTACTCTGCAGATGCCTTCTTGTTGTATCTGTGCTAGAACAAAGGAAAACACTTGATTCGAGCATGCTGTTATGACATTGGCCTGGGGGAAAGTGGGGGAGTTGATAGCTTTTGATAGAAATGCATCTGAAGACTAGTGGAACCACAATTGGAGATTCATCAGATAGGGGTAGAAAGAGGAAGTGTGGTGACCTCAGCTAATCTTTTTAAGAAACAGCCAAAGATTAAGCAAAACCAGATGTGGTTAGATTATATATCTTCTTCGAAATAGAATTAAACATATGTGCAAGCTAGGTACATAATCTAACAAATGCTGCTAAGGTCACTTTATCCATGGATAAACTTCCTCAAATTTCCTTATTTACTCTTGTTGATGATATCACCTAAAATCATATAGATGGTGATGGGATATATAATTTACCATGCCGGGAGTTACTGAAGACATCTGCAATTCATATAGTTAACCAACCCTGAGATTTATTTACATACCAATGAAAAACTGTCTTCGTGCCAAAGGTTCTAGTAGAGTGTCATTTCTAAAAATGATTGAAAGATGTTGTAGCAATTTTAAAGCCTGGAGTATGCTCTCAATAGAAGTCTTCAAGGCCATTCTTCTAAATGGACACTAATTAATTCCAGAAATTAAAAGAGGATTTGCGTTTTATATAACCCATATCCAGCAATAGTCCTGGTGAAATTTTTCTTATTGTAAAATTATCTACTTTCTTTGTCATATTAGGATTCCATGCAACACACACACACACACACACACGCACAAATTATTTTACTTCTGCTTCAACTATAGCAAGACGCTCGGAGTCCCCAAGTACTTGAAATGTATATGAAAATGCTATCTCCCACTTCTTTGGTTCAATGTGCAATAAAAATAGGAATATAAAGATGAACCCTACTTCTTCTGGGAAACCTCTATGGATAAGCTGTTCTTGCGTTAACCATTGGGCAGGTACTTGTCCTCAGATGACAGATAGACTCTGGCTTCCTTGGCTATGAGTGGCTGAGTGAAAGTTATGGGAACTATATGAATGAGCAGGAAAATAGAAGTCATATTGTTGTGAGATGTTTGAGACAGCATCTCACTCTATAGCTCTGGCTGTCCTGGAGCTCACTATCCAGGATTTCCTGTACAGGGAATGGTGCCGCTCACAGTGGGTAAGTCTTTCTACTTCATTAATGTTGTAAAAATAATCCCCCCAAGACTTTTTTAGACAGTCATATCTCAGATGATTTGACAGTAAGTTCTGCCAAGTCAACAATGAACAGAGACCGTTAAAGGTGCTTTTGGTGACGACTTGTTTAATTTATGGATTGTTAAATATGATTGTATCCAATATAGCTTCATATAGTATCAACAAAACATTATTTATTGGGTTCCCAATATCTTTAGTGATACATTACCCAAGGAGTCAATTAGGTGTTAGGAATAGAGTGAACATTTAGATGAAGAAGAGTTGGTACCACTTTTGTTGTTACTATAGAAAGCCACTTGAAGATCTTGCCTGGAGAATCAGACTCTTCTCATTGAATTCATAGATTCCTCCCCCAGAAAATTATAATATATATGCATTATGTGATAATATTCAAGGCACTTGTTCAAATGGTACAAAAATAGGCAGTGATATGGGCTAATCCTTATAAGACATAAGAACATTTATGTATAATATCATTCTTACTTCCTTGTTCAGTCCTTTGGGATGACATAAACCAAAGTGGGTCCATGATAATGCCACGTTTTTCTTTATTGGGATTTCTAGGTAGGTCTTGGTGTACAGTGCGATTAGTGGCTTCTTTAAACAGGCCCTCCCTGGGTTGCTTTCTTCCATACAATGTGTGATGATTAATATTGATTAGTAATTAACTTAACAGAATAAGCCTTTTGACATGCCTGTTAAGGATTATCTTCATAAGGCTAATTGAGGTGAAGGCATAACTTTATTGTGGATAACACCATTCTCAGGGATGGGTCTTAGATTGAATAAGGAGAAAGAGCTGTGCTGTCTACTTTTATGTGACTTTGACCCAAACTATAGTCATCTCAGAGGCAGGAGCCTTGACTGTGATAATACCTTTATAAGTTCAGGCTGTAGCTAAGCCTGTGGAATATTTTCTTAATTAGTGATTGATGAGGGAGAGCCTGACCATTGTGGGACGTGACATCCCTGGGATGCTTGTCCTGAGTTCTATAAGAAAGCAGACTGAGCAAGCCAAGGAACAATTCAGTAAGATGCACCCTTCTGTGGCTTCTCCATCAGCTCCAACCTCCAGGTTCCTGCCCTGCTTGAGTTCCTGTCTTTTTCCATCTATGGGGGACAATGATGATTTGGAAACATATGCCAAATAATTATGTTCTCTTCATGTTGCTTTTGATCATGGTGTTTCATCATAGCAATAGTAACCCTAAGAAAAGAGATGAGCCCTAGAATTCATCTTTTGTTGCTTTCTGACTATGGATACAAGTATTCCACTGCCTCTGACTATGGATATAATGTAACCCTTTCCCACTATGGATACAATGTGACCCTTCCTGACTACAGATACAATGGAAACCTTCCTGACTATGGATACAATGAAAACCTTCCTGACTGTGGATACAGTGAGTGTGACCAGGATGCCTCTGACTATGGATACAATGTTACCCACTGACTCTGACTATGGATACAATATGACCTTATCTGACTATAGTTACAAAGTAACCCTTCCTGACTATGGATGCAATAGGAACCTTCCTGACTATTGATACAGTGTGACAACCTTGCTCCAATTTAAGGCATTTTTTTTCCACAGCAACAGGAAAAGAAACTAACTCAGTGTCATAATGAACAAGCATTAATCTTTCCTTTTTAGATGGAAAAAGAGTGCACAGGATGATACAACTCAAAGGTAAAAAGTAAAAGAAAAAAGAAAAAATAGTACTTGGAATGGATGTCACTGTCCTGTCAGTCACCAGGATGCTCTTCATTTCTGCAGATTACAAGAGAGAAATCAGAGCCTCTCTAAAACCAACTGCCCTTTCTGCTTAGAGCCTCAGGGAAGATCTTTGATGAACTCTTACTTCCTTGATGTGCTTTACTTCATTACAAATAGCCTTTCATGGAGCTTACAAGAAGGAACAGGAACTCAGGCATAAGTCAGCAGTAAGCTGGCTGAGTAACACTGGGCGAGGCAGCTGGCTTCACTCAGGGAGGGGCAGGTAGACAGGGGTGGTCTCGGGATACAGAGCAGAGTCTTCCTCAGCCCAGGGCCATTGCTCTGCTTCTCAGTGGATGCCGGAGTCAGTCCCATAGTGGTCCTGCTTTTCCTTGTCCTGCTTTTCCTTACGTTACCCACTCCCGCCACCAAAACAAACAAAGTTCTACCTGACTCACTGCCATGTTTCTTTAACCTCAGGCGAGTCATGCCACCTGTAAGAGCTGCTGTTTATTTATTAAGGGAAAAATAATAGTCCTGACTGTCTGCTCTCTGAAGCGCTTATTAGTGACACATGGGAGAAAAAGCCCAGCATCACTGCCAAGACTGCAGCTGGATGTGAACTCAAATGTGGTTCACTGCAGTCTCCCAGCTGATGGGCCCCTTCTCTGTAAGGATAGGTGATGTCTGCCTCCCCGGTGTGTGACACACTCAGCAATTACAAATCTAAAGCATAGGACTCTCTCTCTCTCTCTCTCTCTCTCTCTCTCTTTCTCTCTCTCTCTCTCTCTCTCTCTCTCTCTCCCTCTCTTTCTTTTATTTTCATATATTTGTGTTTGCTTGTGTGAAGTTATGTTTATCTTGTGTGGGCAGAGCCCACAGCGGTCGGTCAGAAAGTGGTATAGGAGCACCTAGAACTAGACTTATGGGTCATTGTGAGTTACTATGCGTCCTCCGCAAGAGCAGTAAGTTCTCTTAATCGCTAAGCCAGCTTTCCAATGCTCCATATTTTCTTTATGTAAGGTTTTTATTAGCACACATTAGCCTATGCTTGGGGGGGGGTCATGGCAAACAAACAATCTCTCATTAGATTTGATTCCTTCTCCACAGAATAGGATTCACACTGGATACAAAGGCCCTCGAAAAGACCTTGCTACACTTGTTTAGCTAAATAGAGATGGTGACAAATTGCTTTCTGAATGTATAATTCCAGAAGAATCCTACCCTTGGCCTTTAATCAGAGAAGCTTCTTTACAGTAAATGTCAGTGAACTGAGGGACTCCGGGCTACCAAAGTGCTGGGAGTATAAGAAAACGGAATGTCCAGCGCTAAACAGAACATTGATTCTCCTTTTCCCTCCAAACTCAGGGAACGTTGTTGAAGAGGGGGCAGAAAGAATGGAAGAGCCAACGGTGGAAGGGAAAGCTGCAACGTACTTTCTCCTGGGTATGACACAGTCATTGCAAACACAAACGCACAGCAGCAAGGGCTGCCTGCACTGGGCCTGCACAAGCCAGGGCTTGTCTGTAAGCAGTCATGGGCCTTGGAGAGACTTAGCAGAGCCTATCTCTCCCCAGTGAACTCTCGGCTACTTATGAATTCTGAGGTAGTGAGTCATTGATTATAATTGTGTATCCACTGGAAGCCCATTATTGGATATTTCTAAATCCACAGTCACATGAACAGCCCTGGCTAAAGTCAGTGACTCACAAAACAACAAGAGAAAGACATGAACACAGGAGGAGGGGGCTTTGGTAGAGTTGGGAGAGGGATCTGAGAGGGGGGATAGACAGAATGCATCATACGGATGTCTGAAATTGTCAAGGGACAAATTTAATTTATAATCAAATATAGTCCTGGCCTTGGATAAAACCCAAGGCTGTATAACTAAAAGGAGATTGACTGTCTAGTTCATATGATATAAAAGGTAACACATGGGCTGGAAGGATGGCCCAGTGATTAAGAGCACTGACTGCTCTCCCAGAGGTCCTAAGTTCAATTCCCATGCATGACATGGTAGTTCACAGCCATCAGTAATGGGATTCAATGCCCTCTTCTGGTGTGTCTGTAGACAGCAACAGTATACTCATAAATAAACAAACAAATACAGAAATCATACATGTATATACTGTATTTTAGTCATATTCACCCCAGTACCTTCTCCTATTCCCTTCCGACTGACATTTCTCATCTTCCTACTTCCTAAGCAGAGCCCCTTCTATCTTTACACTCTTTCAGTGCTTTTGTACATGGGCTTAGATGAGAAGTGATTTACATAGTACCTTACCAATGGTGACCTGCACTGTGTAGCAGTTTCCTCCAAGATTAAAGCCTTCTTTTGGAGGGAAATATCTTAAGTCCCGATGTTTATCAGGAGGTGAGGCAACAATGAGCCATTTTACTGGCTTTCCCATGTTGACATCCTCATCCACCCTGCAGCCTCCTCTTTCTCTTCTTCTGGACAAGGTATCACTGTGTAACTCTGGTTCCCTTGAAGATCTCTTTGTTGACCAGGCTGTCTTTAAAGAGATCCATCTGCCTCTGCTTCCAAAGTGCAAAGATTAAGGGCGTGCACCACCAATCTGGCTTCAATGTCTTTTTAAAAATCACTTTCTCTATTAAAACCACTGCTGTTTGCTACTTAATACTACTCACAGGTATTTGTTAAGATTCCAAAATACTCAGGATGCTGTATTAGTGATTGAAATTATACAACACACACACACACACACACACACACACTCACACACACATACACACACAGAGAGAGAGAGAGAGAGAGAGAAAGAGAGAGTTAAGTTTAAACCCTTATATGTGATAGATAGCAAATCTTGATTTTTTTTTAAATTTGTTTTTAAACAAGATCTAATTATGTATTCCTGGCTGGCTTCCAACCTGCAGAGATAACAAATCTTGATTGTTTTTTTTAAATTTGTTTTTAAACAAGATCTCATTATGTATTCCTGGCTGGCTTCCAACCTGCAGAGAATCTCCTGCCTCTGCCTCTCAAGTGCTAGGATTAAAGGCGTGTACCACCATACTCAGCCTGCAAAATTGTTCATAAAAAGATTATCCAACATCTTTCTGATGCCAAACTGAAAACCCATCCACAGATGTTATGGATTATTCCTGTCAAGATACTCGTGAGTGGAATCCAGACCAAATGAAGCTTCGCCCAAGCCTATACAGAAAGACAATGGTGGAGTCGGGATAAGGATCACTTTGGCTGCTACATGTGCTTATGCTACCAATAAAAATATATTCTCTGAGAATACATCTACGAGAATGAGGGATCCCCATATTGGAGATAGATGCCAGACAAGATGAGTTTCAATAGAGGCCAATCAGGTTCCAGGAATTGGTTCTGCTTATATTCGTGATTGCTAGCTAAGACAAAATTAGGTTTTGTGGAATGCAGGGGTTTGAAGTTGAGGTTTTGTTGTCTTGGAGTGGCAGAATCGTCCTGGGACTTTCTTAGACCATGAGGAGACTACCGCACATATCTTCCCTGTGAACTCCTCTGCTTGGTCTCTGGATGTCCTCTCCTCTTGCAACAGGCTTGCATACTAACTGTAAGCTCTCAGTTGCTCTCCCTGTGAAGTCAAATGAGATCACCACAAAGTGGCCCGATGGATGAAAGCCCTCTTTCCACAGAAACTCACTGGCGCAGCAGCCAAAGGTACTGTCCAAGATTCTTCTTAAGAAATGCATCCTCCAAAACAGCAAGCCAGTGATAACCAAAGATGATCCTGTTCAGTTAGAATTCTCTGTAGGAAGTAATTTTGATAGTGTTTTGGCTCTATGTAATAAACAAAAGACTTTGTGAGAGTTACCTCAGTGTTAGTGAAAGTTAAAATTAAAACTGGATCATGCTCTCTAAATAAAGTTGGAGCTTTCTTTGAAAATGTCATCTTCATTTCACATTCCGGTAAGCTCTCCAAGCTCTGGTGAGTTGCTGCTGCTGCTGCTGCTGCTGCTACTACTACTACTACTACTACTACTATTACTACTACTTACTAACTACTACTACTTATTGTTTTTACATTCAGCTCCTTTACTGGTCCTATAAAGAAAATTGACCTTACACCAATTAGAGACAGGAGTGCAACGATTTTGAAGTTGGTGTGGTCTGGGATAGGAATTCCATTCTCTCTGTTGCTTATCTCAAACTTATTGATCCTCAAAGTTCATAGAAACCCTGAGGATACATTGGCTGATAGGTCCACCAACAGATGACTGCATGGAGGTACTAGTGGGTCTCCCACTCCTACCAATATAAATTATGTCAAGGGACACAGGTTTGGGGATACTGTGTGTGTTGTTGTGTGTGTTTATACATACATACATACATACATACATACATACATACATACATATTGTCATGAACTCCATTAATGTCTTACTTTGTTCAAGGACAAAGACTTCAGACCTTAGGTTTTATTAGGTTAAAATTACTGCCTTCATTTTCATTACACCAAAAAAAAAATCTAACTAAAATAACACCATTATGGCTCTGACCTAGTAGAATTCTAGCCAAAACCAAGAGAACTGTTGCTTGAATTGGTCTTTACAGCCTGAGATGTACAATCATTTGACATTTTATAGGACTGAAAATAGCTGTGGGCCACACTGCTCCCTTTGAAGGCCTTAAATATCTAGAAGAATTCTTGTGTAGCGTGCACACACAATACACACACACACACACACACACACACACACACTAAAGAATTTGAGGTTCAAACCCCATAGGGCTTGTTAGATGCAAGGGACTGAAATCTCAGTGGGATCGAGTTTCAAGTCTCTTATCTAAAAAGACAGAATCTGAGTACAGTACTCATCTCAACTGTTATGACAGTTGTTATAACATAAAATGGCTGGTATAACATTAAACAAAATAACTTACAAACCTGAAAGAAAGTCTAGAGACAGCTGAGCTTTCTTTCAGACCAGTGTGACCACAGAAATCAACTTTTAAAATAATCTTGTAGAGAACTGAGGGTGGTAATCATTTGCTTAGCATGCCCAAAGCCCCTTTTACTACATCCACACCATGATAATAAAGAAAAAAATCTATTTCCTCTGTATTATATTGAAATGAACCTAATAAGCAAATAGACGATTGTTTGTGACAAAGGTCAGAACTAAGTTCTGTCATAGCTTCCCAAGAACAGCACAATGCAACCTGTGAACATTCTTAGGTTTATGGCCCTTTCCTAGAAAGGAGGATCTGTACTTCTAAGGGTCAAAATGTCCTATGGGGAACAGATGAGGGAATAAATATAATCTCTAAGAGCCAAGCAAATGCTTTTGAAAAGGACTTTCCACCCTTTTAGAGAAGCAATGGACAGAGAAGAGCTAATATTGTGTAGATTTGTTTTCCAGAACAATGACACATTCAGATCAGATAGAACTGAGCTAACTCAAATGTTACCTCATGTTCATCACTCCATGATGTGGACACATTATACAGGTTTGTTTTATAAGAACTAATGAAAAGGGTTAGTAAATGGTCTTTAATCATTTATTCATCTAATGTTTGATATAGGCAGCCAAGTCTTTTGAGGCATTGTCCTCTCTCTTCACCTTTCTATGTTTCTTCCTGTTCTAGGTAGGAATGATAACACAAGAATATGGTTCATATAAGGCCAACTGATTAAGGAGGTAGACATGGTGATTCATACACAAATTCCTACTTGTAAGGCCTTTGTTGTCATATTCGTGAGGTGTGTAAAAGCTTGCTCAAAAAGGAGCGCTTTGTTCAACCATGTTCAACTGACCACATTTCGTGATAGCATGTCTTTATCTTAATTGTGTAAGTACTGGGCATCGTGGCTGCCTCTGAATTTGTGCCAGACAGCTAATGACATTTTAAAGAGAAATTTGAGGTTAACAGAACCTGGGGTTGGTGTTTAAATAAGAATGGCCCTCCAGAGAGGCCCTTGGTCCTGAGAAAGCTCAATGCCCCATGATAGGGGAATGCTAGGACAGGGAAGCAGGAGTGGGTGGGTTGGTAAACAGGAGGAAGGGGGGTGGGATAGGGTGTTTTCAGAGGAAACCAGGAAAGGGGATAACATTTGAAATGTAAATAAAGAAAATATCTAATAAAAAAAAAAGGCCCTCCATAGACTCATGTGTTTGAATGGCATAGGGAGTGGTACTATTAGGAGATGTGGCCTTGTTGGAATAGATATGGCCTTGTTGGAGGAAGAGAGCCACTGAGGATGAGATGTGGAGAGCTTTTAGGGGTGCCCTTGGCTGGAATCTGACTTTAGGCCATGACAAAGAGGTAAGTCCAGACAGGAATCTGTCATTATGGCATGACAAAGAACTAAGTTTGGGCAGGGACCTGACATTGGCCAAGGACAAGGAAGGAAGAATTTGATCTTAGGGTAGAACAAAGAAGTAGGCTCAGACACCTTAATCATCCTTAGAAACAGAGATCACCAGAGTGATCATGGGGCTTTGTGTTTATTGTCTTGCTTGTTTCTCCTTGAACTACCTGTCGTTAATACCTGCCTGTAATTAAAATGGTATAAAAGTGAATTAGAAAAAATTATACCTGCCTTCAGTCTCAGAATTGACTGGGGTCATGCTATAATGTTGTCTAATTGTCTTTTTTCTTTATAATCCTCACTCCTGCATTGGAGACCCTGTTGACTGACTGAGCTGGCTTGGTCAATGAGCTTTGAAGTTTCAAATGTTCTCTCTCTCTCTCTCTCTCTCTCTCTCTCTCTCTCTCTCTCTCTCCTGCTGCCTGCTGATTCAGATGTAGAACTCTCAGCTCCTTCTCCAGTACCATGCCTGCCTGCACATCACCATGATGATAATGGACTAAACCTCTGAAGCTGTAAGCCTACCCCAATTTAATATTGCTCTTTATAAGAGTTCCCATGTTCCTGGTGACTCTTCACAGCAACAGAAACCCTAACCAAGACAGACTCCAAGCTAATGTGTGTCTATGTAGTTGCAGATATTGGAACTTTAACAGAATGGGTTGTTAATGGTTCCTAGCAAAATCTTCATTCTACCAAATCCCTTGGATTTAGATGAGAGGACATTCGCTGGAGTGCATGAGATGGGAAACTCTTGTGTTCCCAGAAACGTGGCTTTTCTAGTTTTACACTTCCAACAGGGACCATGGGTTTGAGGGCATGGAATGAAAGAGGCTGAGTCCTAACCTTAGGATGAACTAAGCTCACTAGGATCAAGAACACCCTAGTGACTGCTGCACCTGGCCAGACTTCCTTTTGTTCCCTGCCTGTTTCTTCCATTATGTTCCATCTAAGAGGTATGAAGTTCGATGCTCATGCTGTTTGGTCGGAGTGGCACCCAACTGGCCTCAGGCAACACACAACCACTGAGTAGTGCAGAATTGTTTACCTTGCTAGCTTGGCTTTCTGAAATATGCTACTCAATATGTGTTCTTAAGTCTTCTAAGAGACGTGAGACTTGATTCATGAGAAAGACAAGATTGGGAGCAAAGTAGAAGTGAGTCCAATTCTGGCTCTCATGACAGCATCATCATGGAAAGATTAATTAATTGGTTCTAACTTGCTAATATGTAAAAGGACAGTGCTTACACTAGTCAGTCAGTCTCAACAATAATTCCCCTCTAGCTAATTTCCAATGTACAAAAATACCTGATCAACCACACTGGCCTTCCATTATGAGCTAAATGCTACACAGACGGGATATGTGAGTGACAGAAGGCAGCCTAGAACACTGTAGGTAAATCTGCCAGTATATTTGAATTTCCTGCAGCCCTTGCCCACCTCTGCCACTTGTGTTACTTACAGACACACTAGAGGTTGCAGCTATAGGCACATTTGACATTTTGCAGGGCAACATCGCAGAATTCACGAATGGTTATTTTCCAAGACGTTCCTTGGAGGCAGCTCAGACATTGTCCAAATCACAGACATGGTTAATGTCTGCAGTGGTCTCCATTCCTGCATCTAATTAACTGTCCAGCCACTAAAAATTCCAGTCACAATCCTCACCTGGGGGTATTCACCTCCCACCTATAAATGACTGACCAAATAAGTATCACACATCACTTTGTTTAGTGCATGGGCCAATCTGTTTCCTAAATGGAGTCAGAAGAATAGCCAGCCCCCCTCACACACACCCCCGGCACACATACCCCACTTGAGTAATAATTGTAAGAGCTAGAAATCATTACCTAGGCCTGACTGGTCTGTGTAGTTGCAATAGGCCACTTCTGCAACTAGTGGGGTTACATTCAGACTAAAGAAGAGTGGATCATATTTGTTAAAAATAAAGTTTTTGGAAAGTGTAAAGTTGAGGACATTTCTGTTCTCTCCTGATTGTTCTAGATAACCTGTTTTCCTCCAAGAGTAAACTAATGTCTTATTGGATCATTCAAATACCTTTCCTGGGTCTCCAGTGACAGCCGAGGCTCTCTCTAAAGCTCCATCTTCCTGCCCTTGAGGTGAAACTAGGCATTGGGCCTATGAGTGAGTCTTGATTGAGTTAATGGATCACTGAGCTGATATGTTTCTCTGGTGATTACCACTCTGGAGAGAACAAAGACTTATAGGGGTTAGAAAAGCACATGGGCTCTTGCTGACTTTTGTGAATACTTTCTATATTATAACAGTGTGTATGTGTGTGTTCTGGGCAGGTACTCAGTTAGGTAAGGACTTCGGTGGTCCTCCTTTAACAGTAAGAAACAGTGCTGGGTCAGTAAATGATTGACCCGGCTGCTCTGGTGATAAGCTTGGGTAAATAGGCTTGATTCTGCTCCAGGAATTTCAGGACTTTTTAACCCCTTTGGTTCCAAAGCAAGAAAATGCCTTTAAAAAAAAAAAAGAAAGAAAGAAAGAAAGAAATCCTGTCACTTGAAGGTGACAGACTTCAGAATGATATGCGCTGTCCTCTCTGGTATCATCTTGTAAACAGAAAAAAAGCATATAAAAGCAAAGTTCTGGATCAAAGAGCTATGTTGGTGGAACCAACATCAATGGAAACTTGTTAATCAATCAGAGATAGGATATTCTATAAGGAAAGAGGAAGATAAATCTCTGCAAAACTTGAAACATGTAGAGGAACAGTCAACAACTTTCAGAGGAGAGAGAAGATGGTAGAAAACACAGCTTGTTTTCTAGATTATATTAATGGACAAGAAACTCAATTTTCCTGACACACAGTGCTATCTACCACCTCTTCTTCAGGAGGCCAACGTCAAAGATGTCCTGGTTATGAGGCGAGGCAGGGTTGGTTCTGTGATCTCAAGAGAAGGAACAGTGATTAGATTGGTCACGTACCTCCATTACTGCTTTCCTATCTGCTGTCTTTCCTAGCTTCCTTCTCAACTCAGCTGGAGAGTCTAGGGCTGAGGCAGAAGCATCCACTCTTCCCCAGGAAAGAAAGGGGGGCGATCCCCGAGTCTCCTTCCCTGCTGGCCACAGGCAGCAACTTGCTTATGGTCAGGAGTGTGGACAGATGTGAAGGAGGGAGTCTCTGCTGGTCTCTGCTGCAGACCTGACCAATCAATACACACCAGGCCTACTCAAATCCAACCAGAGAGCAGGATGGCAGAACCAGAGAGCAGGACTGGGAGCTGGTGGCACAAACAGAGGCTGCTAGTTGCAGGCTATCCAGCAGAGATTGCTTTGTCACTGGGTCTGTAGACAAGATGTCTTGAGAATAATCTACACGAGAAAAGGGAGCTTTACTCTACTATCTTAATGGCTTCAGGAGGGAATTCAGAGGATCCTTTATCAACCCTCCAATTTAGTAATAGAATTTCTTCTGTTGATTTTTTTTGAGAACTGTTTTACAGCTCTTTGAAGAAATAGGGTTGTATATATAGAAAATGTGGTATATGTTGGACATATTATCACCTGTGTTACAGTTTTATTATGAGGGAGAAAAGGCTCAATGGAGTGATGGGCATATGACCATGGGGAGGTGACAAAACTGGGATTAGGACCAGCTCTGCTCTTAAAGTAACGCCTGCAGAAATCTTCACATGCATAGTCTAAAACAAATCTCCCTAAGGTCTCCCTAAGGATGTCCAGGCCTGATTCCCAGAACTGTGACTACGCTACATCACAGCAGCTGTTTTCAACGTGTGGGTCATATACTCTTTGCTGGGGGTCAATTATCAGATCTCAAATATTTATATTGTGATTCATAACAGTAGGGAAATTACAGTTATGAAGCACAGTGAAAATGTTTATGGTTGGAGATCCCCACCACATGAAGAATTGTATTAAAGGGTCACAACGTTAGGAAAGTCGAGATCCACTGCATTACATGGTAAAACGAACATTGCATATTTTATTATGTTGTGTGTATTTGTGTATGAATTAATTTAAATTAGGATTACTCAAAGAACCACAAGCTACACCACTGAAGAAAACGCCCACCCATCTTCCAGCAGCTACGAAGTGTTAATAGGTCTTTAAAAAAGAGTGGGACTTCCTGAAGAATATTGAGATGAAAGCTAATTGGAATTTATTCAATCATAATCCTATATAATCATAAGAGGTTAAAATAAAAAGCCATGTAATGTCAGAGACAGAGTCAAATATTAAAAATGTAAAGTTATTTGTTGGAAGATGGACAAAGATCCTCAGTCAAGGAATTTAGACATGTTCTGGCTGCTGAACAGGAGACGATCTGGGTTCTCCTTGGGGATCTTGAGAGAGAGAGAAAACATGGTCTCACTGGATCATTTTGAACCTTTGATTTGAGACCTGTAAGATAAAGAATTTGTGTTGTTTTAAGTTATCAAGTTAGGTGCAACTTGTTGTGTCAAAAGGCAGGTGATAATGTATGCCTTCCTTTATAAGAGTGGGCTGTTTCTTAACCCTTCCACAAGGGAGCACTTTTATTTACCTAGTCTCTCTTTTAGACTCTTTTTTTTTGAAATGGTAACCCCTATCTCTGGTTATCCCCTACACCCATGATACCAGGGGAAGCAGCTAGAAATGGTAGAAAACAGCACCAGGAAGAGACTCGGAGCCTGGACTTTGTTCTTTTACTCTCTTTCTACATCTACTGTCTTCGAACTCTGAAAATGTGAAACTTAGATCTGTACTGGAGAGATGACTCAGCAGTTAAGAGCATGGGACTGACCCCTTCAGAGGACCCGGGTTCGATTCTCAACACGTGCATGGCCACTAATAACCACCTATAACTAACATTCCAGGGGATTCACTTCTGTCTCCTGGCCTCTGTTGGCATTATGCATGCATGTTGTATGAGTACATATACAGGCAAGACACTCATACACATAAAATAATAATTCAAAAAGCTCTTAAACCTAAGTCATGCAACAACTTGAAATCATTAAAGCTATCTACATTACGTTTCTATTTTAAAGCTCCTCTCCATACTTCTCAGGTTACACGATCCTTCCTTCTATTTATGCTTCATGTGGGGAGCTCTGATTTACCTGCGTCCCTCTGAGAGGTGGTGTCCAGACCTGTGCAAGGCAGCTAAGCCTTACTGTGTCTACCCATGAGCCTGCTACCCGCTCTCTACAGTCCAACTATCCCATAAGATTCTTCAGACTTAACTTGGTCTTTTATTATTATTGTTGTTGTTGCTGTTGTTGTTATTTATTTGCTTTATTTACATTTCTGCATTACGCCTCTGAAAACCTACTATTCCATCCCACCTCCCCCTGCATACCAACCCCTCCTCCTTTTGGAAAAAAACGTCACACATACACCAAAATATCCGGGACTTTCGGGTACCTTCACCTCAGGGGTTCACAGAAAGGCAATCATTTTCAAAGGTGAAGAAGTGAGATTTGCTCTGAATTCTTTATTTGCCCAGTGTGGCCATGGGTGGGGTTGACACAAAGGCCTTTTCTCCTCTTTGGCATGAATTCTTTTAAATGTGGAAGATGGATGCCTACAAAAAATATGAAGTTCTGAGAAAAAAAAAAAAAAGCTGTTTTTCTATCTCACATAGTAGCTCCCATATGGACTTCAAAGAG
This sequence comes from Apodemus sylvaticus, assembly GCF_947179515.1. NCBI lineage: Eukaryota > Metazoa > Chordata > Mammalia > Rodentia > Muridae > Apodemus > Apodemus sylvaticus. The sequence continues at coordinate 54,164,024 of NC_067486.1, read as the reverse complement.
CGTGTAAGGAAGAGTGCAGCAGGGCTTGGTTCTGGGGTAAAGTGTGTGGGTGGTAGCATCAGCTGTGTCCCCCACCCAAGGAAGTCTAGAAAGGGTCACAAATGTAGGCTATTCCTATAGCTTCTTCACAATTCTCCCTTTAAAAAGCAATCCTGAAAGGAAAGTTTATATCACTGTTGAAATACCACTTGCTCCCGAAAGAGGGCAACCACAAAATTCCCACTGTGGCATTGTTCTTAAACCACAGAGGTAGCTTTAACAGACATACTTTCATTCCTAATGATTTCTCCAGCACGTGGCTTCACCAGATGCATTGCTACTCAAAAATTAATTTAGTCTCTTGTTAAATTGATTTTTATAACCACTCATTACTTTTGAAATGAATAAGGGGGGGAAAAGTGGGGCATGCATTTGAAGAAATAAAATAGACCTAGATATCACATTAAAATTAATTACGAGAAGACAATATTGTAATCTCCACTGCAGCAGGAAGGTCAGAATAGTCTTATTTATTCATTGTATGCATGGCCAGGCCACCTGAGGTTTTTTTGCATCTAGTAATTGTTCACATCAGGGTGAGGCAGAGATGAATATCAAGTGGGACCATGGATGTCACTAAGGTCTGGGCTAACTTTATCAGGAAGACTGAAGTGCTAAGGTTGGAGCTTGGAGAAGCATGGTAGACATGGTAGTGTACACATTCCACACACTACCCATCCCAGGAACTGCAGACAGGCTTAGATGAGTTCTCTTGATACCAAATCTTCAGCTCTTTAAAACAAAGTTAGATGTAGGTCAGTAAGCAAATATTCATTCAAACCAAGGAAACATGGCTATTAAAGATTCATGTTTATTACTAGGTTTAAACCTTGTTAACTGGCTCAAATCAAATACAAGGAAACACATCATATGGTCATACCTATTAACACTTTTTTTCACAGTTAAAATGAGGTACTGTGGCTTCACAATAGTTTAGGATGAATCAAGTGGGTTAATCAGGTTTCAAGAAAGAAGAGATACAATTCAACAATTACTTCCTAGAGGGAAAGAAGGCAGGTGAAGTGTGTATAACGGTGACAATCAGGCCACAAGATACATCTCAGAGTGTCAAGTAGCATATATGCACAATTTTATCCCTAACCTTAAAATTGGTAAAATTGATTATTATTTCTTAAGTTTAGCAAACCACATGCATTGCAGTGTAAATCAATGACTAGAAGACAAAATATAATCTCCATTACAGCATTTATCAGAGACACAAATTATCCGAACTGACCAAGACTGATTTTTTTACTATAACAATTTCTGTAATTTTAGATTACTGATCAGGGAGTCTAAGCATTACAGTTGGTATGTACATAATACAAATAATGCATACACAATCTGCATTTAATACTTATTCATACTGGGTAATAATTAATAGCAGCAAGGTATTGTTATTTCTAGAACATGATCTAAGAGATATCGTCTTGATACTATAGATCTATAATTGACACATTATTAGTGCTATAAACCAATAACAGGTGTGACATCGCAACTATACAGAGCTGCCAAAGGCCTATATGACTTTTCAAAGTGCTATGTTTCCTAGTAGGCTTAACAGTGTGATGAAGCCTGTGCTATATGAATTAAACATTGGTCCCAAGTTCAGGGCTCCAATTAAGCATAGTTCTAATGATTGGGTGGGGGCTGGAGGCAGATTAGTTAGTGCCTTTGAGAAGGATAAAGAGCAACCACCACTATGGTCAGAGCACGCTCTCTGTCACCATCTTGTGACACAGTCATGGGCGGGTGAGGCTAGGGACAAGAGAGGGGGAGTAGGTTTCTATGAAGAGAATGGGGAAGGACAATGGCAAAATGCCTCGAGATGGTTGACGGAGTTGCTTTAACAGATTGCTTCTGAATTTCCCCCAAGGAGAAGAGAGAATTGTCTTATTCGAACCATTTTGTTTGAAAATGGGTTTGTAAGTTTTAAGGACAAGTTTGCTGGATCTGATGCTAAAGCACAGTTCCTAAAGCAGGAGATCCTTATCTACACTGTCTAAGACATCGCTTAAAAAAAAAAGACTCAATAGCATCATTGTAGGGTTGCTTCAGAGTTAGGCTAGCTCAGGCATATGGCCATCAGTGTCAGTGTGTGTAGCAGGAAGCTGGGGAATCCAAAGACTGTGGACGTAGGAGGTCTCCTGAGGCAGTAACATGCTGATTAGAACCATCTGGAATTGAGGGGAAGTTTATATTGACACCACTTGTTATTCAATCAGTCCACTCTCCCCATGTCCCAAGGTGACACTACTGAGTAATGAAACTGTGTATCACCTACAAGGAAGCAGCTGGGGAAGAGGGTTAAGATGTGCTACACAGTTAATGAAATCTAGAGGGACATCTATGCTTTTCTGTGCTGCACCAAATGAGCTTCCTGTCAGCTTAGATGCTCGGTACTCTCAATGTCTCCCGTTCCCTCTAGAGAAAACCCACCTCTCAGGAGCCCACGTTCATTTTGGCAGATTCCATTGAGTCCCACATAGTACATAGACTCCGAAAGGTACAACACATATTCAAACTCTATCAGCCTGTACCACACTCTTGCACACTCTAACCATATTCTCTGCACGTGTGCACAGAAGAACCATGCTAAGACTGCATCCCCGAAGGACAAGGCATTTAGGCCGAGCTCTTGGACCTCATAATTTATGAAGCAGCCACTTGAGATTTTTGCCATTATTAAAGATGAAAGAACCAATGACAGCTTTGCCCAGGAACAGTTACTCGGCTAAGGGAGGACACCTTGTGGCTGTTGCTCAGTCCTTAGCCCGGTGTTTCCCCAGAACATCACAAAACCTCTGTTATGATGTTGGCTTGTAGTCCTTTTGTTCTCAGAGAAAACAGCAGTTTCCTTTCAGCCTGGATTTCTTCTGGGTTTCCACCTTACACTTTGTGCTTATGGCTGGGTTGTATCATGTCTGTTTGGAAATGCTTCCTACTGATAAGACCTAACCTTAACCCTAACCTCTGACCCCTGACCATAACCCTAACCCTAACCCCTGACCACTGGGGAAAAAACCATGCAAATATCCAGATACACCAGAAAGCTTCATTTAATCTCAGAATTCTTCATTTCATTGCCTTCCCGAATAGAAGCATAAGTTTCTAGATGTGAACATGGGGTTATGAAAAAACTGCGATTCTTAAGGTCTGTCATTATCGATTCTTAAGGTCTATCATTATCTCTGCTCTGATCTTGTGCTTTTTTTTTTTTGCATGTATATAAAATGTTGGATTTGAACTCTGAACTCTAGATTAACAGTTCTAAAAAAAAAATCAGGGTCTGGACCCAGCACTAGAGAAAACAGTGACTATCAAGTCTTATGCAGCAAATATAAGCATTTATTTTTTGCATGACCTCTAAGATCTGCCATGATCTCAGACCAAATCCTCAAACACTCACCAATCTCTTCCATCAATCACATCCATCCTGATCTCTCTGTTCAACCCTTAGAAAATTGTCTCCCATCTATAACATACTTGGAACTTCTGATAAACTCAATGATCAAGCCCTGAGACACCGTTCCAACCCACAGAGACCTAGGGTATCTCGGTCTCAGCCATCAAGGAAATATGGCTGTGTGGGAATGGTGCAGAGAGTTCATGAAGAACTCAGTTAAATTTCAAAACAGAAATGAACCCAAGCAAAGTTAATCAAGCAGCTTTTTAGTTGCTTTTGAAGTTGATTCTGAACAACTATGAGAGCCTTTTTTAAAAAAAAAAAAATCCGAATGACTACCTAGATTTTAGAGAACATGTGATATATTTGGGTCAGAACTCTTACTTGTAACTATGACAGAATGAGCCCTGGGGCCCACGTTCTATTTTTTCTCTGTCCGGCTCACTTGAGTTTCTGCTTGGTCTTCAAGATACAGAACAGATGCAGTCTTTTACAACATTGGAAGCCTTTTCTTGGGGCAGAGATTTGAGTAATTCCTGGGCGGAATTGAGAATAATCCTCCTCCCCTGACCTCTCAGACTTTCAGAATGTCAGCAAGGCTGGGACCCTAATGCACCCCGACAAGCCAGGGAGCGTATACGCATGCGGTCACTGTGGGAGAAGGGGTCCATACACGTGGCCTTGGAAGTGTCCTGTGCCTCTGCTTATGCTTGATGGCACAACATTGCAAACACTGAGGTGCACTTAAATGTCAGAAGTGAAATACAACTGTGTATTTAAGAACAGAAGGAGAAAACAAAGTAAACATTTCACTGAACAGTCTGCAGCCCTAAAGTGAAACTGGTATCCATCCGGTGCGGATACCTGCTGACAGGCCAGCCTCCATAGCACCGAGCACCTGGACAAAGCTGGGGCGGAAATAAAACAGAGCAGAATGACTCTCCTCTCGCCTCCATATCTCTTTGTCAAGGAACAAAGGGTTAACAGAAGGGAGTGATCTAGTTCCTTGTAACTAACGGATAATTAAAACTGAAACCAAATAATAATAATAATAATAATAATAATAATAATAATAATAATAATGCAACAATAAAAACAAAAATATAAAAACCTGAGGGTAGGCTAAGGTTTTGGGAGCCTGCTCTGTCGAGCTCAGCATCACAACTGAGGGGAATGGGGAATGCTCCTGCGCAATGGGGAAGCCCTGTGCAGAGACACACTGACAAATTAGACAAGGTCATTTCAGAGAGCCACCTCTGGGCAGGATTCAAACACCAGAGCAGGAGAAGTTAAATCGGCTCTTCTCAGAGGCGTTTGTGCTGTGGCCTCCATGAACTCTAGAGGGGAAAAGTCGAGGCCTAAATTACTTTAGGGAAAGAAAGGTCAGCCGTTAGGGGCATGCATGTTTTCAAGAGCTCACCCAAGATATCCCCAAGGCAGTCCGCATGCACAACAGACGAGGCAATCAAAGGGAGACATGTGAGAAGTACCAGAAGAATGTCCAGCAATCTCTGTAAACCACATCCCCACCCAGGTCTGCCTGTTTATATTCCTCAGTAGGAATGTGGAATCCAACACCTCCTTTGGGAATTCTTAAATAGGGCTGCAGGTTAGCTAAGCACACTGGCGGATTCCCTCAGCCATTGTCCCTAGTTCTCTTCCCAAAGCTCTACCACCTGTGTAGTTTTTCACAACCCTTTCGCTTCTCTCCCTGTGCATGCCTTTGGCAGTCGCTTCCTCGCTTTGATCACATCCACACTTATACATTGTCCTCAGCAGGTTTGGGGTGGGGTGGGGGTAGGGCATCTCTAGCAAAGTTACGAGGTCACTCACAGCCCCTGAGATGCGCCATGCAGTGCATGGGTGGCTGACCACAGCAGCATCCTGGGTAGGAAAAGTCCAGTAAACATCTGTGAGTGTTCTTCAGGCAAAGAACACTGCAGATCCATAGTCTATGAATAAATAAATCAATAAATACAAAAACAGAGCAAATAAAACAAAAGAGGGCTCTTATCAATAAAAAGCACCTCTTATCAATTAAAACAAAAATCCCTTTGTGTCTGCGAGCCCTCATGCAAAAGGCAGTTGGCAGAACAACCCACAGAAAATAGACTAAATGGAAAAACAAGCAGACACGTCCAGCATTGCTTTTCCCCTCACTGGATGACATACGAGTCATGCTAAATGTCCTCGAGGTAGTCTTGTTCGCAAGGAGTTACAGACTGGCTCCAAACCGACTTGGACCGTCGTCCTTTAATTCCATCGCATGCTCCCACGCATCCTGTGTCAGCCTCCACCGTGTCATAGGCAAGCACTGTGTCATGCAGCAGACCAGGTCCCAGACAGACAACCATAAAATAGCATTCTGCTATCTGCCTTGAAGACCTCGCTCCAAAGAGGACTTTGCCAAAATGATGCTGGTACTTGCCTGACAGTCATTTGGGGAGAAAGCTACAGAAATAAATCAGAGAACTCTAGCATGCAACGAACATGCATGTTTAGTTTGTATTGGGCCCTCACATAGGAGACTTTCCACTACTGTTCCTTTCATTTTAAAGATAGGGCCCAAAATACATTAAAATAAGGAAATACTTTTCCTGATGCCAAGGGTAGTGTGCACTGTTTATATGAAGAATAAAGGTGCCCCACTAACAGCCCAAGATATGCAGAGCTAGCCTGTGGCTGAGCACTGTGATGATAATTCTATCTTGATCTTGTAGAAAAGCGGTGACACTGTATAGTTCCTGGGAGACCTGGGTCTTGGCTCTCTAGGAGCCCCTTAGAGCTCTGGGTTGACGGCAGAGACCTCGCAGGGTGGTCCATGCTTGCGTGTGCCATTCTTCTGAGCAGGAATGCCTTTCTGATTTGGTCTTCACACCGGCTCAAATGACCCCGGAAGACAACAGGAAGCTGCGTCAATTAAGATGATGCATATCCCATGGAACCTGAAAAGGATGCTTCCATCTTCCATTCGCTAGCACAAGCCACTGGGGTAAGATCCTGATGTTAACCATAGAGAATATGCATTCTTCTCTTAGACTTAAGTTTGTGAAAGTGTCATTTGGGGAAAATGCATTGAAAACCCTCAGTTTTTTTTTTTTTAAGCTATGTGAGGAAAGGGAGAGGGCCTTCTTTCTCTTTCTCACTTCCCCGTGACTGCCTAGGAGCGAGCCATCTTGACTAGAACCCTCTAGAATCCTACCTTGGATGGACAACCTCGACATCAAATTAAACAAAGCATGGATTCAACACTTAGTCAGAGCTCGATCCTGATCCTCTAGAAGGTCGTTCAATTCGATCACAGTTGTGGCAAAGTCTATCAGGTCCACAAAGTCAGAGGTGATGATGTTGACGCCCATGGCTCCAGGCTTTTGAGTCTTCACCCATTCAAGGATGGCAGGGAGATTCCTACATGGAGGAAGGGTTGGGTGAAGAGGACAAACAAATATTCGGGGTTAGAGTGACGACTGCAGAAAAGGGAATGAGCCATTTCTGTCACTACCAAATGTGCATCAGAAACACCTAAACCTTGTATCTCCATGCATTCCACCAGAACTAACCTTTCCAAGGTCTCTGTTTTGCAAATGACTATTTGCTTCTAACATCAGAAGGACAGCCACATTAACAGGACCTCATAACACTGAGTCCAAGAGTCCTCTATTGTTACTTTCTTAGGGTTCCCCGTAAAAAATTTCGAACATGGCAAATCGAAAGAAGTTTTACAGTAAATGGATCTGCCCCATCTCTTGCCACTGACATTGTCCTCTTTTGCTTGCCACGTACCTATCAGAGCGTCACTGTCTTTCTGGGTGAATACAACCTAGCCTATCCATTTCCCTATTGATAGGTACACTGACTGTTCTTAATTTGCAGCCATTATGAATACACTATTATGGGCATTCTTTTATGAGTCTTTTTATGGGCATCATCTTTTATTTTACTTGGATAAAAATCAAGGGACAAAACTGGTCTATGATAGGATTTATTTATATTTAGTTTTTATAAGAAACTGCCAGAGCTTCCCTCAAGGGCAGTTTCACTTTACAGTTCCACCAACAGAACAGGAAAGCTCCGGACAGTTAACGTGCTCCCTAAAAACTGGTCCCACTAGTGTTTTGAAATCTAGTCATTCTAAACTAAGTGTGGTGACTCATGCATGTCTGTGATCCCAGCCCATGGAAGGTTGAAGCAGGAGGATTGCTGGGAATGCAGACTGGACTTGTGTACCTTTTTCTTGCAAGTATCTATGTAGTCATCACTTTAACAATATTTCCACTTAGTTTTTAATCATTTTCCATTCTTTAGTTTTGTGTTTGTTCTCTGAGAGTTTCACACAATATGGCTTGATATTATTCCCTCTTTCTTCTTTTAAATGTTAAATTTTAGAAATCATCTCTACATCCAGCTACTAGCCTTTTGTCAAATAGATCTGGCAACCATTTCTTCTACTTTGTAGCTCGCCTTCTATTATTCTCAACAAAATATTTTGATAAGCCTGGATTCCTTAATTCTGATGAAGCACAATTCGCTTTATTTTTCTTTAAAAAGATTTACTTATGCGGATGTGTCCTCATGATGGTATATGCATGTGTGTGCAGAGGTGTTCACAGAATCTAGAAGAGAGACTTGGATCCCCTGGAGCTGAAGTTACAGACTGAGACCTGAACTTGTGTCTTCGGCTAAGCTACCTCCCCAGTGAGGGCTCCTAACTCCTGACCATCCCTCCAATGCCCCATCATTTATTTATTTATTTTTCAATGCCTGTGATTTGCTTAAGAACCACATTCACTCCCAATCCACAAAGATTTCCTTCCACATCTCCTTCTGAAAGCTTCAGGGGAAGAGATAGTTATCCTAGCACTGTTCCTGGCTATTTAATAGATTAATATTTAATCAGCTGTCCCTTGAATACAGTTGCTGGGGTTATTTTATAAACAGAAGACTTCCGGTGTGACAGAGGCTCGGAGCTCATGATGTAAATAACGCCTTGGATCCCGTGTGATGTGTGAGGAGGCCCAGAGGAAGGGGAGAGCAATCATGGATACTGGTAAAAACTAAATACCCAGCAAAGGAAGGAAGAAACTGCCTACCGTTGATTACTGTTCGTCTAGGATCCTTTGGGTCAGATTTGCTCTAGCTTACATCCATCTCCCCTCCCTTCTGTTACTCAAGTTCTCTCTGGCTGAGAGAGCCCACCCACCCCTGCTCTGCTGAAGTTGCCCTTGCTCTACCTTGATGCACCCTCATTTCTTGGTCTTCTAGAAAGAGTGTTGTTAAGACCTCAGCTGTCCTCTCAGTCAGTGAAGACTACACTGCCATGGGATGAAATTGTTGTATTGATCCACATATTTTTTTTGATTGTATTAGCTGGCTGTGACTGACAAAAGTCCTTCTACTTTTAGCTGGGACTCTTGAAGATCTTAATTTACTAAAATTCCTTGTCCCTTGGCTACTCTTCCCTGTGAAAGAGGATGAATCAGAACAATAGTACATGGAAAGTGTTCAGACCAACGGCTGTTTAGAGCAGTGTCCTGTATTTGGCAAAGAAAAAGAACTGTAAACAAAAGAGTAAAAAGGTAGAGAGAGAAACCCTTGGGGGAGTAGGGATAGGAAATCCCTAATATATTCACACAACAAAGTGTTGAGAAGAGGGGCTGAAGAACACAGAACTCTCCGAGACAAAGACCAAAATTTCAGAGCAGTCCACGTGAGGGACACAGTGGTAGTGAGTTATATTGAGGGATTCAAAGGATCCCAGGTCGGAGCCTATATTTGGAGAGCCTCTGCCATCTGCTGGCCATTCTGGGGAAATGATACTTGACACCTAGAGGCAAACCCTACCTTTTGCAGACTATAAATCCATACTCTCCAGTTTAAGTGGTGAAGAAAAGCTCATCTCAGAGAGCTCAAGAACTTGTGCAAGGACCCCATTGTCCAGGGGACTGTATTAGCTCACTTGTGGTGTCATAACAACACATACACTGTTGACTTCAAAGAACTGGAGTTCTTTTCCCCTGTTCTACAGACTACAGGCTCAAGGTTAAGATGCTGCTGGGCAGAACTTTTTCTAAATCTTCATTCTCAGCTTGCAGGAAATTTGCTCCTCCTCACATCCTCCTCACACCCTCCTCCTCACACCAACCCTGGCACCTCACGAGTCATTGTCTCTGTGTGCACACACACATTCCTGCAGTCTCTTGCCTTTTGTTTGTTTCTGGAGAATTGTATTACATTTTCAAAGATGACCTTGGCTGTCCCCTCCTCTGCATGAGTGCTGGGATTACAGACTTAGGCTGCCTTGCTTATCTTCTATTGTTTCTAGGTTTAGGAGACAATGGAATTTATCTTTTATTGTCTCTGGGCTTTCAACTTAATTCTCTCTTTAAAATGCAATTTCTCTAAATTTACTCACCTTCAGATTAAGGTTTGATTCTATTTGAGGGAGGGGCTCAATACATAAGTCTGGGTGGCCTTGAACTCACAAAGATCTGTCTGTCTGCCTCTGGAGTGCTAGGTCTAAAGAGATGCACCACCACACCTGGATGAACTATTATTTTAATACAAGGATTTGAATAGATGGAACATACTTCAGTGACATTAGTAGGGACCCTAGAGGGTTCTACTCCAGGCCTCCTGACTGCATTCCGACTCACTGTGAGTACTCTGGATCAGGAGTCTTCTAGTCTAAGGAAAACTACAACAGAAATCCTGAAAGTCTGAATTGGCTATATATGTTTATGGCTCCTTCCAGGACGATGAACCAATGTGAACAACTGATTCTCATGTTCGAAGTGAATCTGAAAGTTGGGGATTAGCATCCCACCAAGAAAACTACCTGGTCACCAGTAGAAAGACTCACTGGGTCTCCCATGGGTTTGAACTATTGATCAGTGTGTGGAATCAAGCTACATAGCACTCCTGTACAGCTTGCCAGGACAGACAGCCTTCAGGGTGCTGGCGCTCTGGGGGAGAGCCCAGTATTACTCAGTGGTGAAATGGCAGTCATGTGATTTGCTGGCACTTGGGAACAGACTCCTAACCAGAACCATGTTCCTCTTCCACTGATGCGTAGGCACAGGAATGTAGGATCACACTCCTAATAGTCCCATGACCAGAAAGGCTGGGATGCCAAGAGGGCTACTCATTTAAGGGACACATTCTCGCTATCCTCTGAGAGACCTTGCCTTCATACTCATGCTGTCTTCATGACCACTAAACTGAGAGGCGTGGAAACGTCAGCAGGAAGACTGAGGAAGCAGAGCATGAGGATAGTGGTATTGTGGGCTCCCAGCTGTAAGCAGTGTGAACTGACCAGATCCAGGTACTACTAAGTCAATCACGGGTCTAGGAACACTAAGAAACTAAGTTTAGATGTCATCTTGAAGGAGTTAACTCAGGAGGAACTTTGTAAAGGTCAGAGGCTAAGTTACATTCCTCAGACCACAAAGGGGAGGGGAAGACCAACCTAAGGATTGGGACACATTCCGAAGGACTGACCGTTGGCCACCTACCTCATCACCTAACAACCAATTAGTTTAAATGTAACACTGTTCTGCCAATCGCATTGTGCTTAATGGTGGTGGCCCTGAGGGGGGTATAAAGGCCCTCGAAGCACGAGGGTCAGGGTCGTTCTCTCTCTGTGTGTAGGACAGCCCCAGCATGCTGGATTTAATAAAAATTCCTCTTGCGTTTTGCATCGACTTCTGTCTCCGCGTGGTCCACTCAGGGGGTCCAGTAAGTTAAGACTGGTCAAGTCTTACAGTCTCTGCTCACAGAAGTGACCAGCACCACAGACAGAAGCCCAGCAGTTCTGACAGGCCCTTGACTCCCACAGGGCTGTCATTTTAGCTGTCATCTGTGGCGCTGGATCACTTAGCTTCCCTGAATACTGTCTTACATGAGGACCCACAAGGGCCTTCGATGGTGTGTTCCTTCTCCACTTCAAAACACTGGCCTGGATTTAAGAATCAAATAAAATCATTTGCAAAAGGGCACCTTTTATTCAGAATAAAGGATCTATCCTTTGTGTGAAATAGCCTCTCTTAGGTGCCCACACAGCTTTATAGTGGCCTGGTCTTCACTCAGGTATAGAAATGTTAGGTTTTGGCGAAAGATGATGAGGCAAAGGCTACAGGATTACTCTGCGTCTCTCCATCTGCCTCTGCCCAGGAACCCTTTCTGTTTTTCTGAACATACAGAAAATTTCACTTTATTGAATGAGTAAATAACATTAAGCTACCAATTTACCTAAAGAATGAGGAAAATGGAATAGTAACCTGAACATATATTAAAAAAAGGAACGAAAGAAAATGTATAATTCTAGGTCCTTTTAAGAGATACCACACTGGATGAAGGTTGTTTGTTTTGATTTGACTTCATTTGGTTTGCTTGTTGCCAGACATGGTAGCTCACGCTTATTAATCTCAGCATTCTAACAGACTGAGTCAGGAGGATTGCAATCTGTCAGTTTAAGCCAGCCTAGGCTCTTGTCCCCAAAGAGTACTGCTATCTATCCCAGTCATAGCTTCTCCTGGCTTTGAACTCACAATCCCCATGCCTCAACCTTCCAAATGCTGGGGACTGCAGGTGCAAAGCCCAGCCTATGGGATTGCTTTGTTTCCAGCTGAGCACAGTTAATTCTTTTAAGACTTAAACTGTATGGAAAGGAGCCTGTGGTTCTATCAATGGTTTACATTATCAGGAGTTCTCAGCACAAAGGAAGAGCACTGTTGTTGCTTGCCTTTAAAACTCCTGACTCAGCACATGACTATTATCTGAAACCATGCTCTCAAAGTCAGAACCAAATGAGTGTGACTGGTCATGTGACTGTCATGTGACTGGACATGTGACTGACTGGGCCTGTGACTGACTGGGCATGTGACTGATTGAGGATGTGACTGGGCCTGTGATGTGACTAAACACAGCTTTCACTATCCAAATTCCAGTCACCACCCAGAACTCAAGAACTAAACAGATTCTTGTAAATATCATTTTCAGAAAACCTAAATCCATTAGTTTCTTCAACTTGTATTACAAAGGATAGCATACTGAAAAGTGTATTTATAATATCCCTCTATATACATATATCATATACATATATATACACATATGCATTATACACATACATGTACAAATACATATACATATACATATACACAATCTACATTTATACCCAAATGTGCATATATATGTAATATGCTTTCTTGACATCCTTTATCTATCATTCACTGGTGCCCAGGACAAAGAATACCATGTCATGCAAAATGACTAGATCATCCTTGTTTATCTGTCTATCAGGCCTAATTCTATCCCAAGGGAGTATCTGAGGCTGTGGCATGGTACTCAAGACTCATTCATGGTCACCAAAGAAAGAACAAATTTCTGGAGGACCATCTCACAGTTGCTAGCATGGAGCAAAGCAGCCTGTATTTGATGCTTCTTAAACAGTGAGTATCCCAGTCAGCTGTGTGGGTAGTAAGAGGATCACCATGGGTGTGTGTCATAAAATAAACAAATAAATAAATAAATAAAAAGAAAGAAAAAAAGAAATGTCACTTGGTGACATTGGCTCAGAGTGCTTGTCATAGTATCAAAATATAGTGAGTATTTCTGGAGTAATGCAAATAGTTTAGCAAAGTGTTGAAGGATTCTTAGAGTGTTATTCATATACTACCCCTAGAATCCATGGCTTTTCAAAATAGTATTTTATGGATTTTTTGTAATTCTCAAAGTTTTACTATTGTTTATTCAGAATAAAATCAATATAAATGGTGTGTGTGTGTGTGTGTGTGTGAGATGTATGTGATATAGTTGTGTGTAGGTATATGTGTATGTGCTTGTGTGGGAGGCCAGACAACCCTGACTCTCATTCTTCAGATATAATCCATTTAGTTTAGAGAGTCTCTTACTGGCCTGGAACTTGACAATTAAGTTAGGTTTGTCAGACAGTTAGCCTTAGGCATCCAGCTGTCTCTGCTTCTCCAATGCTGGTTTCTGGGATCACTTGGAGTCACTGTGCTCTGGATTGGTTTTGCAGGGGTCCTGGAAATCAGATCTTCATGCTTACAAGAGAAGAACTTTATTAACTGAGTTATCTCCACAGCCTAAGGAGTGTGTATGTGTGTGTGTGTGTGTGTGTGTGTGTGTGAGAGAGAGAGAGAGAGAGAGAGAGAGAGAGAGAGAGAGAGAGAGAGAGAGAGATTGTATGTGTGTTCAAACTTCTTCTGGATGATAGTACTAAGTATGTAAACCTGTTATTCCAGTATCAGGGAAGCAAAGACGGGAAGATTGTCAGTTCGAGGCCAGCTGAAACTGTACCAAGATGCCAACTAATCAACCACCCAACCCAACCATCCAACCAATCAACTACCCAACCATCCCACCAATCAACCACCCAACCAATCAACCAAACCCAACCAATCAGCACAACCACCCAACCCAACCACCCAACCAATCAACCAAACCAACCACCCAACCAATCAACCAAACCAACCACCCAACCAAACCACCCAACCACCCAACTCAACCACCCAACCAATCAACCAAACCACTAACTAAACCACCCAACTAATCAACCAATCAACCCAACCACCCAACCCATCAACCAAACCAAACCAACCAATCAACCAGCCACTGCCACCAATGATACAATAACACAAACCCTACCTAAGGAGTAGTAGCTGCCTCTTACCTGTGAACGAGTGTGTTCTTGAGGCCCCCCACAAGGCCTCGGGCAATTGTCTTCACTCTTGGGGTGAGGATGGCCTGGGAGACATGGAAGGCCCCCCGTGGGGCTCGCTCACTCAGAGTGGTCTCCAAGAAGAGGATCAGTTTTTGCACACTCGTGGTGTTTGCCCAGGGTGCCGGAATCTTCTTCCCTGGCCACAGGAATGGATATTGCTTGTAGAAGGGACAGTGATAAAAAATGAGAACCTGAAATGTTCAGAGCAGAAAAAGGACAGAAACATTTAAAAGCCGAGGAGTTGAGAGGTGAGAGAGAAGGGGTCAAACATGCTCAGAAGTAGCAGAGCCGTGCATGTAAACTGGGGCAGGGGCGGGGCTTATCTCTGTGCAATGCTTTATGAGTTAAATGACAGATGAGAACTTCATGATTGTGGAACATAAGAATGTTGGAGTCTACAGTCGAGTTCTCTTGGGCTAGCCTTGCTTCTCTCAGGAGCGCACCTGTGCCTGACCTAACATCCTTTTAACTATCAGGTTAAAGCCTTTGCCATGTTTTCAGAGCAGATCACCAGCTTCCAAGAACAAAAATGCCCATAAGCCTGTAGTGACTTCTCTTGCTGTGCCCTGCCTACTTGTGGTCTCTAGCAATGTTGATAAATGCCTTCTCCTATGGTTTTCTTTAGTTCTTTGGCTAATCAAATCTTGTGACTATTTCCACAGTGGATATGTTGTTCCAGACAACCTGAGTCTGTTCCAAGCCCTTTCCTATTTGGCTCAATAACAAACTATTTCTTACTCTCTTTGAGGTGAGAGCTGTGTTTTTCATAGATAATGTTTCTATCACACACACACACACACACACACACACACACACGCATATATATATATATATATATATATATATATATATATATATATATAGTATATGGCAGAGAGACTTGGTGGTACAAGAATTGTTGCAGAACATGTGTGGAAGTTATAACACAGCTTTTGGGCATTAGTTCTCACCTTCAAGCAAATGGGACCTAGGTCATCAGTCTTTGTGGCCTGCCTTACCCACTGAGCCACTTCATTGGGCCTATATATTATTTTTAAAACGTAAAGAAACAAAGAGTTACTGAGAACTTGCCGTCTCCTTCAGAGGTGATGACGTTTTTTGGTCACGCACATGGTAAACCCCCAGACCACCTTCTCACAGATGCGTTTTTAATAAAATGCACAAAATGGACAAGATTATAAAGGAAAATGATAAGAAATAAATGATGTATGCCTATTCATATAACAACTTGTGAGAAATTAATATAGAAGCCTTATGATAAATGCACAGAATTATTTTGGTAGGGTCTAATAAGCTCCATTAACTATGAGTTAGTGAGGAGCATAAATGGTATTTTAAGGCAATCTGCAGAGAACATGACAAGGGTATCTCCATGAGGAAAACTAACAGGCAGGGCCATCAGTGCAGAAACAAGGTTCGACTGCCAGCATATATAACTGGTGGTTATTCAAGGTGAGGAAAAATGAAGATGTAGTTTTTTGTTGTTATTGTTTTTTATCACATTCCATCCATACACAGTCCCTGGGAAGTCTCTGCCTATCAGCCTGAAACCAGTCTAGTCCAGAAATCATGTTTCTAGTGCTCATGGCGCTGGCACTTGGAGTAGGAACAGTTCTTGGTGTTTAGATAAACAGAAAATCATTTGTGAGTGATTTTCAATTGTATGCATTGGCTCTGATGAAATTTTCCATCCCAGGAGAGGAAAGCAATGTGCCACTAGTATCAGGGAAGACCTTGTGAAGGCCAGGGGGCTCCAGTGGGGCCACTGGAGATGGCAGTAATTCTGAAAATAATTAGCAAGCTACATCCACAGCATTAATTAGTTTCTGGGAGGCAGCCTGGGGACAGAGGGTTGCTATTCTGATTGCCCCAGTTCTGAGCTCTGCAGTGTGCTTTTCTAGAAGAACTATATTTTTCCCCTTAGGAGCACAGGTACCCTCTTCCCAGAGGAATGCCCAGCTCATGTTTACCCTGTGGATGGTAATCTGAGTAATCTTTCAGGCACTCAGGAGGGGGGATTCTTTATGGTCATCTCATTTCCAGTGTGTTTAGGTGATGATAAAGGCACCAGACCTTTTTGAATGCCCAGAGGCAGAGGGCTGCCAATGGGGCAATGTCAACCCTCCTGCTTCTTAAGGGTGCTGAGTAATGCTGACCGCTGAGCTGAGCGCTGAGTGACTGTGGTAAACACTTGTGTTAATGAGGTTAATCACAGGCTCACTGTAAGCAGATTGCAGGGGAGACCCAAAGATTTCCTGCTGGCACTGAAACTGGTTAGGGTGGAAGGGTGAAGGCTGAAGGAGAGCTGCCCTGGGCAGCAGGGTTGGGTGCAGTGTGTATGGGGGGAGGGAGCAGAAAGTCCTGCAACCCTGTGACAGGCCTAGCAGGTGGTGCCCAAGACACCTGCCTCCAGGCTGTGCATCCGAGCACTAGAGGACAGGACTCAATTTTACTCTGCCTTAGAAAATGTGTAATTAGTATGAATCACACAAGAGGGGCTTTCTGTCTTTTCCCCTTGGTCTTCTTGGATAGTTTGATCTGAGGGTTGCTGGGGGAATCTCTGCTTAGAAAACACAGGCATAGAGACTCCCATCGAGCCTGTTTGAGGATCTCCCTTCCCAGCCCCTTGTGCCATTTTTTTTTTTCTGAAATATCTCCTGTCCAGCTTAGCAGTGCATGTTCAGCTTTTCTCTTGATACCAAGATGGAGAGTCTCATTTCTTTTAAGAACAGTCCCTTGGGTGGGGGTGATCTCTTCTTCCTGTGATAGTTCCTATCCTGGGGCCTGTGGGGTGCCGGCTCATGGTGTGTTCTACTTCTCGATGGGTTATAAAACCCCTTTTATCATACCATGTAGGACACCAGGCTTGATCTTATCTTATGACTGCATACTAATCGTCTTGTTTATTATTGCCTTAGGTTGATATATTATTTCTATTAATTATTCTTCTTGTTATCTGCAGGAGCGTGCATACCATGGCAAACATGGTTCTCTCTTTATCCTATGGGTTTGAGGGGTTGAACCAAGATGATCTCAAACTTAAGTGATTCACCTGCTTCTTTCTCCTGCATCCTCAGACTAAAGATGTGTACCTGTGGATCCTGTCACTCTAACTGGGCTGTCTTGGCTGGACTCAGTGGAAGAGAATGGAACTAGTCCTGTAATGACTGTTTGGGTTGGTACCCAAAAGAGACCTTGCCCTTCTCAGAGATGGAGGGGAGGGGCCATGGGAGGGAGGGCTGTGATAGATATGTAAAGGGAATAAATAAGTAACTAGATAAATGGGGGAGGTGTGTACCACCATGGCCTTGATTTCCTACTTTTCATTTAGACCTCAAATATTTCCAAACTGTAGGTTGAATCCTCCAATTTGCTCTACCCTTAAAAACTTATCACCTAGGGTATGCATCTATAATCTGTGAGCTGTGATATAATTACATGGTGAGTAAATGAAATGTGACTGGTGGTAGTGTACTTCCTGACATTAAATTCCAGTACTAAAACACTGGCGGGCTGGGGAGGTTGCATGTCAGCTCATTACATAATGAATATTTAAAGCCTGATCACAAGTGTGACACTGCCCCAGCATGGGGCCAATGACTGGTGGCTCTCTAGAGTGCTCCTGTTTCAGCTGTTAAAGAGACAGTAAGTTGGGAATACTTTCTCTTTTTCTAGTATATCATTCCAGTCCCTTTTCTCCATAACCGTAGGACTATCTGTAGCAAATAACGCTGATAAATCAGTCTGTGCAAGTGAGTGTGTGGGCATGGGCATGTGTGCATGTGTGTATGTGAGTGTGTGTCATGTATGATATGTGTACTTGCTAGTGTGGGTGTGTTCATATGTGCATGCAGGTGCACCTGTGGGTTCTGAGGCTCGAATTCATGTTGTCAGGGTTGGTAGCACTTCCTTTACTTTCTGAATCCTCTTCTGTTCCCAGAACCGTTATTTTTGAGACAGAATCTCTTGGTGAATCTAAAGTTCTATTTAGCCAGACTAGCTGGCCAATGACCTCCAGGGATCTTCCTGGTTTTTTGTGCAATCTGTCAACCATCCAGAATGTCATCTGTATACCAAATTACAAAATGTTACTGACCTCATATTTAACTTTCCCTTACCCCATTCAAATGCCATCCCCTTTCTCAATGGGGAAGCCTGTCGAGAATAAAGTATCCCCAACTTACTGTCTCTTTAACAGCTGGAACAGGAGCACCCTAGGAGAGCCACCAGGCAATGGCCCCATGCTGGGGCAGTGTCACACTTGTGATCAGGCCACACTTGTGTATTTAAATATTCTTAATGAAACAAAAGTGTTTCACAATACAGGAAAGCAGTTGTGAAAGTCATCAAGGCCTATCATACTTGAGAGAAATCAGCCAGTGAGGAAACCCTAACCCACACTCTCACTCACAGTGCTTTCCTGGCAAGTTGCTGTAGCATCTCGATTCCTCCATTTTCCCATCTGCAAAATGGGGGTAATATCAAATGCCTTTCTCCTAGTGTTATTTAGAAGATCCAAACAGTTAGTTCATCTGATTCTGATGGCTTAGTAAAACTGAGTTGGCATTTCAAGAGTTCCAGGCAAGCCTGGCCTACAACATAGCATGACCCCACAACAAATAAATAAGTAGATTAAATTAAATAAGACCTGTGAGTTTAAACAGTATTAAACTTGCCACGGTGGCTTTGCTCCACCATCACTGGACTCTCTGAAACCATAAGCCAAATCAAACACTTTCTTTTACAAGTTGCCTTGGTCATGGTGTTTTATCACAGCAATAGACATAAAGCAGAGACAGAAGTTGGCACCAGAAGCGAGGTATTGCTATGGTGGACCTGACTGTGCTGCTTTTTTGGAGGAATGAGGACGAATTTGGGATTCCAGGCTAGGAAAAATGTAGAACACCGTTAACAGGGCTTAGTGAGGATTCCTAGTAGATGCTGAGATCAAGGCAGGCTATGAAGGGTTAGAGACAATATTTTGGCAAGGAATGTGGCTCCTTTTTGTCCTTGTCCTATGAATTTTCCTAAGGCAAAATCGCAGAGTTTTAGATTAATTTCTTTGGCAGAGGAGATTTCAAGACAGTTTAATATTGACTCTGTCCTGTGGTCATCACACAGATCTATAATTCAAATGATCGAGCGAGGCAAAAAGAAATACAAACTATATATACATTTTAAAGAGGAAAAACCGGCACCAAATTTAATGCTTGTGCCAGGACTTGTTCTGAAAGACATGAGAAGATTAAAGAGAGGCCTGATCTTAAAGAGAATAAAGGGAGAGGTGCCCTCAGGGTAAGACCTCACTCAGATAAGCTTTCAACTTCTAAAAAAGGAATTTTCCTCTTAATAAAAGCAAGGACAAATCAAAGCTTCTACAAAAATGATTTCAGGGTGCCAAGTTGGTAGTCAAACTTGAAGTGTCATTCATGGTGTTTGTACTTTAAGAGTCATGAAGGATACTAGAATAAGGGGGTTATGGAATCTTCCTCCATAGTGAAGGGGAGCCACTGAAGCCAGGCATGAGGCAGGGGAGTCCCTGCATGAAGGACCCAAGCAACCCTTTATGAAGCTGTGAAAGTAAACCCTAGATTGTGTTGGAGAAGTTAGAGGTGCCAGAGTTGTGGGATTCTGACAAAGCAAGCTGCATACAAGGAGTGGAACCAGCTCACAAAAGAGAAGTATGCTGTAAACAGCAAAGTTGTAAGGACAAAACCATGTAAGTTCTTTGACACTGGATGTGAGGGTATAGGATTTGGAGTGTGCTCTGCTGGGTTTTAGTCTTGCTTTGGTCTAGTATTTCCTCACCATGTCCTCTTTCTTCCCCTTGAAAATGGCAATGTATATTCTGTGCCATTGCTGGTTGGAGGTATGTCATTTGCTTTTTGCTTTTGATATTGTAGGGGTTACAGCTAAGAGACTGCCTTGAGTCTCAGACGAGACTACAGACTTTTAAAGAGGTTTGAGACTGTGAAAGACTATAGGACCTTTTGAATTTGGATCAAATGGATTTTGTATTATGATATGTCTACAAGTCTATGACATCCAGGGAGTTGAATGTGGCCCATTGAGGCTTATATATTTAAATTCTAGGTCTAAGATGGTAGAAATGTTTGATGGATTAAGGTTTCAAAAGACTTGTAACATACTCAGTGTGCTCTCTCTCTTTCTCTCTCTCTCTCTCTCCCCCCTCCCCCCTCTCTCTTTCTCTGATCTCTGTCTCCCTCTCTCTCTGTCTCTATCTCTGTCTCTTTGATGAATGTGCATTGAGATGGGACCCCTTAGCTATCCTTCTGCTCCATCATTGACTCTAACCCTTTGAAATCATAAGCCAAATTCAATGTTTTCTTTCTTCAGTTGCCTTGGTCATGATATTTTAGCACAGCAACAGAAAAAGAACTAAGACATCAAGCATTAACCCCATTTCCACCAGGCCTGTTAAATCTCATCGTCTAGGTACTCTTCTGCACATGCTCAGTACTTCAAACAATCTACTTGTCTAGCTCCTAAGTCTTGTGTTGAGTTATTTCACAGCTGTCAACCTAGGAAAGAGGAGAGCTGGGTTCTAGCTCTCGGAAGTGCATCACTCCTTCCTCTTACCTGGTACTTCTTCTCCCACAGACTCCTAAGTGTCATGCTTTCCACACTGCAGGCTGGGCACAGCTTGTTCCCAAAGGCCTCCTGGATCCGTAGAACGAGGCATTTGTGGTGGGCCTCATCCATGGCATAGAAGTGGTTGAAATCCAGGAAGATGATCTCTTGAGGATGCTGAGTCAGGAATGCATCAATCTCCATCAACCCATCCCAAACCTTGATGCCAAAGAGCCCATGGATGAAGTAGATCTCCTGGTCAGTGTCTCCAGGCTTAGAAGATACACGTAGGTCAAAGTAGCGGATCCCAGCCTCCAACTGCTCCCGGAAGGTCAGGTTCTGAGTTACAGACCATTTCTTCATTAACTTCTTCACCAAGGAGATCCGGGCAAGGCGTTTGACAGCTTGGGTTTGGTCAGGCCCCACTGGGGACTTTTCATCTACCCAGTAGCTGAATGAATCATGGGAGCCTGGATAAAGCAATAAAGGGAGAGGGCCAGAGATGAGACAATTCAACTGACATGACAGCAATGATGAGAAACAAGAGCACAAATACATTATACGTAAGTACTTGCAAAAACTTTCTAGCCTGCTGGGAATGACATAAACACAAATAAAAGTAATGCAGTCTTATTAGCAGCTCTTTAAGCCCAGGGTAATACTATAATTCTCACATATTGCTAGTGTAAGGTAAATTACTAACTTTTTGTAAAGCTATTTAGAAATATGCTTAGAAATCAGAGCTTTAAAATATTCATAGCACTTTGATCTAGTAATTTCATTTCAGGGAAGCTATTCTGGAGGAAATAAACTCAAACCTTTGGAAAAAAAAAAACAAAGATGGCTGCCAGAGGCTATCATAACGGATGCCAACCAGAGGAGAGTTAAGCCCCTCATGCAGGAAGTTTGTCTGTGTTACTCGTTCCAGTGAAACGTGAAATAGTATAAGGGCCCTTGCGCTGACCTCAGAAGTGCTGAGGCAGGCCTATCAGTAAAGAATAAAAAGACATATCTGTTTCCTTTATAAGAAAAGCCTGGGAAGACCAGGACTGGGAGGAACATAGGAAAGGCTGCATAAAGCCGCCATTATGTCAAATGGAGAATATTCTCATCCAATGTAGTTTTTTAGTCTTAGCAGAGACACTATAACCAGGAAGAGGATGAAAGGAAACAGACAAGACAACCTTGTCTGCAGATGATGTAATTTTGTTCATAAAATACCCTGCAAGTTTCTCAAAAAACTTCTTAGACTGATAGTGTTTTATTTAGGAATTATATTGCTGCAATGAACACCATGACCAAAAAGCAAGTTGGGGAGGAAAGGGTTTATTCAGTTTACACTTTCACACTGCTGTTCATCACCAAAGAAAGTCAAGACTGGAACTCACATGAGGCAGGAACCTAGAGGCAGGAGCTGATGCAGAGGCCAATGGTGGTGGTGGTGGGGGGGGGGCAAGGTACTTACTGGCTTGCTCCCCCTGGCTTGCTCAGCCTGCTTTCTTGTAGAACTCAGGACTACCACACTAGCCAGGGATGGCTCCATCCACAATGGTCTGGGTCTGTCCCTATCAATCATTATGAAAATGCCTTACAGCCAGATCTTATGGAAGCATTTTCTCAATCAGGGCTCCTTCCTTTCAGAAAACGCCAGCTTATGTGTCAAGTTGACATAAGACTAGCCAGCAGATATAGTGATTTTTCTCCAGCAGAGTGGCAGAATACAATATTAACAGGCAATATTAATACCAATAGCAAACATTCTGGGAAAGAAATAGGGAAACAATACTATTTACAGAGGCCTCAAAGCAAGCAAACAAATACTCTTGAAATAAACCTGAAGAAGGAAGTAAAGGATTGGACAGTGAAATATTTCGAACACTGAAAATTCGAGGAGAATACTGGAAAACAGAATGACCTTTATGCTCACGGATTGTCAGAATAATGAAAGGACAGACAGTTCTCAAAAGGTGAATACAAATGGCCGGAAAACATAAAATACGTATAAGCTCACTAGCCATCAGAGAAATGCAAATTAAAAATATATCACAATTCCTTCTCATTCTAGTGTGAATGACAGCCATTAAGGAAACAACAACAAATGTTGGTAAGTATGTAAACATAATGGAACCTTTATGCGCCAATGACAGGAATGTATGGTACAGTTACTATGGAAATCAGCAAGAGATTTCCAAAAAAAAAAAAAAGGAAAACTCATATGACCCAAGTACATCACTTCTGGGTATCTACTTAAAGTCCCTAAGTCGACACATCACAGAAACACTCGCCCAGCGTCCATTGTTGCACTATATACAACAACCATCATAGAACCTGTCTGGGTATCCAAGAGTGGATAGATGGTTAAAGAACATGTGTAGATACACAATGGAACTCTTTCAGCCATAAAAATGAATGAATTTATGTCAGCTGCAAGAAAAAAAAATCCAACTAGAGAAAGTCACATGGAGAGAATTAAGCCAGCCTCTAAAACACAAACAGCATATTCCCTCCGTTATACATCCTAGATTTTACTTCAACACATAAAATCACATATGCTCACATGACATTGAAACAGAAGCAAAACTGAATCAGGGGACAGAGGACACTAATGTGGGGGAGGGGATATGGAGGCCTGGAGTGTGTTCAACATACAATACACCCTTGTATGAACATGGCCGTATGTTACACAGTACCATGTGCACTGAATACACAATAGAATTAAACAAAACAGACATTCCCTGTATCCTTCTCAAATAAACAGTGTGTTATGGTTTCCTATAATCATCTCAAATGTTTGATGGAACTAGTAACATAGACTGCTGTTCCTATTTTTTCAAAATATAGTAAATAAAACATAGAGGAATATATCTGTAACTGATATGTGTATGTATATCTTTGACTATACAATGATAGATAAAAGGAAGGTATATTGAATCTCCCGCTAACTTGTATATAACTGGAACCATAATTTTGATCCTCTATAATCAGGTTTTGCTTAAACACTTAGTTTATCTTAACTTTTCTTAATTTCAAGATAAAATAGCTTATAACCATTATACTCACTAGCTCAGCCCTGTGTCTAACCAGAAGGCACCAGGACCAGGCACAGAAACAGAACAAAACATCCACAATGACACAGCAACCTCACTTCTCCAGTTTATGCTTTCCATAAAAATAGCAACACAAATAAAGTAAATGTATATATTACTTTACTCTTATACAAATCTGAGACAGGAAGAATGACTTCTTGAGAGATTTGATAGAGATCAGATAAACACTTCCTTGGGCTTGATCCACACTATCCATGACATCCTTTGTGCACTCATGCTCCCATGTGCTGGCGCTGTCATTCTTACCCTGTGTCTTACAGCAGAAAGGGTAGGTGCTCTCCTAGACACTGAGATGATTGAGACGGTACCCAAGAGTGGATACTCTTTTGTGTGTGTGTGTATGTGTGTGTGTGTGTGTGTGTGTGTGTGTGTGCAAAGTACAAGTGACCAAGGTCTAAGGTTTAGGATAGGGACGTTTCCAACTACATTAGAAAATGTTTCAGTAGTAACTACTTGGTAGAAATAATCAAGTAACTTGCATTGTGTTGCTGCTTTCGATCCTGTGTTAGCTGCCATATTTGATTCTTATAGTGCAGGCTAACTTGGCTGGTGTTTATACTGGATCTATGGTTAGGGACAGTACAGATGTGGCTACATTCTGGGTAAAGAATCTGCATTCTAGATGAATTCTAGTCTTGGTTTTGCTGTTAAATTCATTTAAAAAATTTTAATTTCCTTGATGCATATTAGAGAATATGTGGTGTGCATATCTGTGGTGTAATCATGTGGTGTATGTGTGTGTGTGTGTGTGTGTGTGTGTGTGTGAGTGACATGTCTATTTGTGCACACAGGCCAAAACCTTGATACAGGCTCTCACTGAACCCAGAGCCTAGGCTGGTGACTAGCAAGGCTCAGAAATTCTCTTGTGTCTGGCCCCAGGTCCCACATTATACATATACATGTACATATACATAAAATATACATAATAAAGTTATATGAAACAGTTTGTCATATCATTTCCTTATTCTCAGAATAAATAATCCTATATTGATTTTGCTATCCCTGCATCTCAGAAAAGTAAACAAAAGAAAGACTGGTAACAAAAGATGCTTTATTTTTATGTAGCTTCCAGAGCTTGGAAGCGATTCAGTTAAATATTAAGAAACAGTATATTTATTACTCTCTAGGTAAACTGAATTTAACAAGTGAGAAAATTACCAGCATATTTCAGGTAAAAGAAATGCTATTACCGATAGAAATGTGGGGCGAGTCCCCCTGGACCTTCTACATCAGATCCTGTTGCTAATGAGGCTCCCTGGCCTCTGCTTAATGCTCTGCTTCTGTTGGATGCCCAGAAACAGGGAATTTTTATACCTCCTTATTGAGAGATTTATTACAAATACCTTACATATAATGGTGAACAGCCAGTTCTCTCTTCCTTCTAAATTGCATTAATGAGCCAGCTGTTGGGGACACAGTATGTAACAGTGCAAGGCATACACTCAGCTTAATTTTTTGCCTGGGCACCAGGGAATAGCTGTTAGCCAAGCATGGCAGAGAGACGAATCTCTGGAGTGTGTTTGCTGGTATTGAGCCCAGTTTCAGATCCACTGGGAAATGTGCTAACAACCTCCGATGCATTGCTCAGTCTGAGAACTGTGCAGAAATGTGACAGCCATGGGGCCCCAGGGGCCATTTCTGATTGCACAGGACACACACCATTCCCAGCCCACTCTACCAAGGAAAGGAGAGCCCACCCAGCCGGAGCGAGAGTGCACTGAGTTCTTGAGAAGGACGAATCTCACCCTGAGTCCTCCTTTCAGACTCTCAGCCCACCTCACCCTCCCTATAACCCCCCCACCCCCCTACCCCCACCCCCGTGCACCACTGCTGCCTGCAGGATTGGATACCGGTGGAGGCTGCTGAATGCATCACAGGGTTGTCTTCTAGGTCCACAGAACTCAAGATAACCATCCCCAATAATAGGTTTTTTCAAACTTTGCCCTTTCTGCTTATTTTTCCCCTAGAAAAGGTTTGTTAACTCAGAATCAATAAAATGACAGTCAAGTCGATATAAAGTTTTGGTAACTGGCTGGTAGGGAGAAAAGATTTCAAATCTGGTCTCTTTAATTATTAATTATTGGCAGCAATTCAAGGGTTCTTTGTGGGGGGGTAACAAATACTTGCAGGGGGACAGCAACAGTAGACTTTGGAAATAAGCAATTCACTGTGCGTTCAGACCATCAAGTGGAATCTTCCCCAGGAAGTGGAAATGCAGAACTCTGCCTAAGATCCCAGTACTTGGCAGAGGTAGAGGCAGAGGCAGAGGCAGAGGCAGAGGCAGAAGCAGATGCAGAGGGGACATGAGTTTCAGACCACCTAGGCTATATAACAAATAGCAAGAAATTTGAACATTTGAGCACCTTCTTCATGATCCTGGGAGTAATCCCAGGACAGATTTTAGCCCTTAGAAATGTAAGGGCGGGGCTGGAGAGATGACTCAGTTGTAAAAGCTCTTTCTGCTCTTGCCTACAATCAGAGTTCATGTGGTAGCTGACAATCACTTGTAACTCCAGTTCCAAGGGATCCAACAACTTCCCCTGACCTGTGTTCCTGTAAACACAGTGTCCATATCATACAAGCTCACAGACATATATCCAAATAACATTAAATAAGACATTTTTAAAAGGATAGGAAATTTTTCCCTATGTACTAGAAACTTAGTTGTTGGCAATCTTTATTTTCATAGTTATTATTTATTATTATATTTGCTTCTTCCTGTTTTTCATTGTATCAACAGACATGTACCTTTCTTTTCCTCTTGCCTTTCATTTCTGCAGAAGTCTGGACCAATGTACGGAGCAATATATGGAACAATGCTTTATAATGGAAAGTAGCGATTCTCAGTTTTGGACACACATCAGAATCTCAGGGGTAGGGTAGAATCTTCAAAGAACACAAATGCCAGGATCCCATCTCAAACATACTGAGACAGGATCTCTTTTATGTGGGGGTTGAAACCCTGTTTTCCTGCACCCCCCACACACCAAATGATTCTGCTGATATTACAGGTTTTGCACCCACCGTCACAAATGTAAGATTAACCTTGTCTCATGTCTTCAGCTGATAGGCATTGTCTCTTCAACTTGCTCCAAGAATGCTTTCAACATTTGAAGTACTACTCTGGGGACTAGCCTTCCAAGTATCTAGGGACAGCTCAGTGACCCACAAAGCCCCCTTTGCCCAACTGAGTAGGTGCACCTTGTTAGTGGAGAAGAAGGTATCAGGAGGCCTTGCTTCCCCTAGTGTGCCTTCTAGAGATGACTGGATAGGTTGCCTTTCATTAATTAGGGCCTTTTGGATGTGCACTCAGTTATGTTAGTGTTCTGAACCAACACCAGGCCACCTGAGTCACAGGGGAAGAAAGACTGGGATGGGGGAAGATTTAATAGTGTCCAGAGTTACGGTTACTCTCTCTTGGACAGTATTGCTAGGCTGAGTCATGTAAGAGGCCAGGGACAAAGAAAAAAAAAAAGCCAAGATGGCCTTTGTGAGTTCCAGGGACAACCAGATTGTTCTTTTTCTGAACACAAATTACCCAACATGGGTGCTTCTTCTGATCGTTTCTGGGGATGGGAGAGCTCAAGGTTTTAGTTATTCCCAGTTTTTTTTTTATTACCACACTGTTATTACCCAGATCTCCCAAATTGGAGTAGTTGCCATTTTCTGAGCTCAATTAAAAATAATTTAAAGCAGATTTCCTAGGAACTTGGCTTCTAAAATAAAACAAGCAGAATTCAGACAATATAGTCAGCCATGGTGCATAGCACTATACCTTAGTGCCATTTCAGAATAAAGTGACATTCCTCATAGCCACAGAAGCAGGAATGGAGGAAGAGGAAACTGAAAGCTGTGAGGATGGTGAACTTCTTCATCACACCTGGGTCATGACGACCAGGGAGCTAGGGATGGTGACCCTGCATCAAGGAACGCACATATTTAGGAAACTTTCTGTCCCAGCTCTGTCTTTGGGAGCCTTTAACTCTGCAGATCCACAGTCCCTCCAGGTGGCTCACTGGTCCTGCCTTCCCTGGCCTGATTTCTCCTTTGTTCTTGCAGATGGACCCTAGAGGTAACTATAATAAAATGGGTTCTCAGACTGGGTAGGAACTTCCACAAAAACAACAAAGCAAAATAACAACAACAAAAATACCCTCCTACTCTATGTCTAAACACAGCTATACGCATGGCACATAAACAGATGTACAGTGATCTTAATTTTTTTAATTTCAAAAAAGATTTCCCTTTATTTATTTGTGTTTGTGTGAGTGTGTACCATGTGTGGGGTAGTGTTCAGGAAGACCGGAACACCAGGGCATCACTGGAGTCTTTGGAGCTGGAGTTATAGGAGGTTGTCAGCTGCCCATCATGGGTGTTAGGAATTGAACTCTGGTCCTGTGCAAGAGCAATATAGGCTCTTGACTACTGAGCCATCTCTCCAGATATTTACTACTGAAATGTATTTGTTTAGAGCAGGAAAGAAATGTGTAAAGAGACTTGTTGTGGGAAGGTTATTGTGAGCAAAATGCTAAGGAATGCTATTCTAGACTGAGTCGCTGGCTTGTCTGGATGGCTCTTTGGCAGTCTTATTCCTTCTGAGAATGTCCCTTAACCACTTCAGAAATGCTTTCTCACCTGTCATTCATCAGATAACCCTATAGAGAAAATGTTCTTCCCATCTCCTGCCCCAGAACAATTCTAAAAGTCTATTAAACTCTCTCATCTCCGGTTTTCCTTCAAGTATTCCCAAACATCTTTTCCAGTAATAACTCACTCATTTCTTTCTATGTCTATTCAACCCCAAAGGACGCAAACCAGCAATTTTCAAAGATGTTAATTTAGGACATTTTATAAGTGATGAATGATAAGTCTGATTTGGAAAACAGCCAGAGCACTGAGTGAAATGGAGAGTTCCCACATGGCTAAGAGTACACGGTCTGGTAGCATGCTGCCTGAGCATAATCCTAGATCTATTGCTTACTTGGCACATGACAGAAATACTGGGCCTTAGTTTCCTCATCTGTGAAATGGGAATGGCATTAGTAACACATTGGTGAGCACTTGGAGAGGTCTCCTGGCAACAGAACAATTTTAGACTCATTATTATGCATTATTTATTGCTTTTCATCTGATAATTATATCCAAAAACCAAAGATTTGAAATCTCAGCAAATATTTATAGTTGGGGAACTACCAAGCTTCTGAATGGTTAACATTTAAAGCTGGGAGGGAGGAAGTCAAGTTGATAAATGATACATTTTTTTTAATTTTATATAAAATTCAGCATCAAATATAATCACTTTGGATGACAGCCAATTTTCTTCTGGAGATGGTGGTGCATAAAATGTCAATGAGTGTCACTTTTTTTCTAAATTAATGTAGGCTATACAAATTGAATTTTTTGAGAAAATTAATAAGATTTGGGCCACAGGGAACTTATCCTTTCCCAAACTAACAAACTTAAGAAAATATTAAAAATGCCCCAATGCAGAAAACCAAAACCCTTGCTCATACTTTCTCTTAGTTAAACTACGTGAGCCACGTGATGGTCAGTGTCTTCTGGGTAGCAATCAAGGCGAAGAGGAACTTGATGATGCTCTGTGGAAACAGCAGGGGACAAAGCAGTGCCGTACTCTGCAGAGACAAGCCAAGCCACAGAGTGGCAGGTGATTCGCTCCCATTTCTTAAAGAAGAGATAGAAGATGGGTGATAGACCCTAAATGGAAGGCTCAGACAAACACTCTAACACCACACTTCAGGGCTGATGGCTTGGAGTTCATGCTTAATTTCAACAGAGACAGGGTGTCCATATAGAATGAAAGCAATCTCAGTGAAGGGAGAGATGGAACACGCCTGTGATTGAAGCATCCAGGACCCCGGGGCAGAAGGGTTTCAGAATTTGAGGCTAGTCTAGGCTATCAATAAGAACAACTTTCTAAAATCTAAGTGCTGCTCTATGGTAAAGCACTTCCTAAGGTGCACACACATTTGTGAGTCTGAGCCCCAGAACTGCAAGAAGTAAGATGGTATCCAGATCCTCAAACATATTATCTCAAAGTGCTTAATGGCCTATCCAAAATTCAGAGTTCCTAAAGTTGAAGTGTTGTAAATATGTTCCCTCCAGCTCAGCGTTGGGGATGCAGCTACTCAGGACATTTCTGAGATTCAGTATAGTCCCGCTCCTCCATTTCTAACAAAATGAAGACTGTTTTGGAAGTGATGATTGTGAATGGGTAGCTGATCTTGAATTGGTCAGAAAGCGCACATGAATCTCAGTCTGACTCTGTTTGGAGGTCTCTGTCTATCAGAAGCTACACTCTGTGGTATTGTACCTCTAGGCTGGTTGTATTTGAACCAGAGTCCTCAGGCAGCTGCAGATCTATCTTAGGTTGAATGTGGTGTCATAGGAAGGGGAGACAGAGGTGGTTAAGTGCAAGAAGAAAGATCCTGTGATTGAGATGGTCTCTTCAAGGACTCACAGTATGAAACATCACAATCAGCTTATATAGTTGGGGAGGGGTGACATTCTAAAAACAAAAGTAATAAACACCATAAAGTTACAAAGGCAAAGTGGGGAGTTGCCAGCAACTGCCAGACAAGGTATTTGACCAATATTATAGCAATGAAGACAATACCACGAAAATGTGTTGTTCATTTAACTTGCGCAAGCATGGGGCAGGAGATATCACTATAACAATTGAAAACAGATTTCTGACCACAGAGAAGATCCATCTGTGGCTTCTCACTGCCCTGAAGAATACGGAGGTAGTGCAAGTACATTAGGCTTTTGTGGTCTAAGACCAGACATTCTGTGACCACAGATATAGCTGGTGAGGAACTTCCTATAAATAATACCTGCCTCAGCCTCATTCATGGGCTTCCGTTGCTGTACTGAAAGGTAACCAGAAATGGTGGACAAGCAACTGGGGTGAGGGGTGAAGTTTACCAGCTCTGAGAAGCTTTCTACCTGCTCTCTGACCGAGTCTCTAAGCACACATCCCTGTGATGATGCTACCCAGAGTTAAGCATTTAGACCTTGGAAGCCAGGTCATGGATACACCGCTGATGTGTTCCTTTAATGCCCCTCCCCAATTTATATACGAGCAAAATGCCCAAGCCTGCCATTGGTAGGAAGAATTCTAGAAACTGAAACAGTTATTTTCAGATCAGAACTTCCCCTAGTTCTCTGATAGGCAGGAAGAAGATACAGGGGGATGAGCAGGAGGGATGTCAACTGGTATTGACATTTAAAGGTCAGGTCTCCTTGTATCATAAATAACAATATTTTCCACCCACATGTATGAAAAGGAGAGCTGGAAGGATTACTGGAGGAGGGGGGAACCTTTGAAAGTTCATTGGGGGAAAAAGGCTTCATTGACTGCAGTTCTGCTGAATGTTGTAGCAGAGAAAGCCTGCACGGACAAATAAAGTGAAAGACAGACCTGCCCAACTATTCTTTTCCCCCTGACTTTATTGATTTTAATATGGTTAGCCCCTTAATCTGATAGAGTTTTCTCAAGGAACTTTAGGAACTAACCAATGGCAGAAATTGGATTGAGTTTTGAAATATTTCATAACAGGCCTTTTCTTTTCTTTTCTTTTCTTTTCTTTTCTTTTCTTTTCTTTTCTTTTCTTTTCTTGCTTGTTCCTTTTTCTTTTAGAGGTGATTTGAAACACAGGGTCTTAGACTATGAGGCAAGCTCTACCACTGAGATACACAGCCATCTCCTCAGAGTCTTTTTGGTTGCTTTAATGCCAGAGATTAGGTAGATATCACCTCCAGAAGCTGCCATTTATGGAAAGGGCACATGGCCAGCCTCACTTACATCTCCCTATTCAAAAAAGTAATTTACCTCTAAAAAAAAAAACACATATCTTTTAACAGCAACTCTTGCTCTTACCCACAGTTCTTGTTGAAGATTTTTAGTCAAGAATAGAAAGACTTTACCTCCCAGTGCTTGAACCTCAGGCTTTGCCATTAACCTGTCATTGATCCTAAGCACAGATTCTGATCTGAAAATAACTGTTTCAGTTTCCTGAATTCTTCCTACCAATGGCCTGTGTATTTTGTTCGTATCATTTGA
Source organism: Apodemus sylvaticus (assembly GCF_947179515.1). NCBI lineage: Eukaryota > Metazoa > Chordata > Mammalia > Rodentia > Muridae > Apodemus > Apodemus sylvaticus. Next base: position 54,132,057 of record NC_067486.1, on the reverse strand, counting down.
TCTTTGCCACAATCCTGAGGGCAGCAGTCACATGTGCTTATTATAAATGAAGATACTGAGGCTCTGACTGGCTTTACCATGGCTTCAGAGTTGCAAAGTTTGCAAATGGCTACCTAGGACAGAAATTTAGGCCTTGAGAACTGGTGCTATACATTGCTTACTTACTTATGATAACACCCCTTGGCTTGCCTCTATTGCTAAATGTCTGTTCCTCACCCTGACTCAGGAAGATCAATGAAGAGATGAAAGCCTTTAATCTTGTAAAGAGCTGGGAAAAAAAAAAAACCTTCTGTGTAGGAACACATGAGGGCGCTCTAATCTTCTCTCAGTTAAAGAACCATTTCCTTTGAATACCACAGTTCACAGTTTTGACACAAGCAACCTTTCCTGGAGCTCAGCCTCCCCCTTTCCTAATCTCTGGAAGGTTAGGGAATGAACCTTAGGAGCTGTCTACTTCCACTTTCTAGCTGCTCATTAAAAAGATTGCTGGCATGCTGCATGCTGGGTGGTGGTGGCGCACACCTGTAATCCCAGCACTCTGGGAGGCAGAGGCAGGCGGATTTCTGAGTTCGAGGCCAGCCTGGTCCAAAGAGTGAGTTCCAGGACAGCCAGGGCTATACAGAGAAACCCTGTTTCGAAAAAAACAAATCCAAACAAACAAACAAACAAAAAGATTGTTGGCTCTATTCACTGTTACAAAGACGCGATTGTGAGGCTGGAGAGGTGGGGCTGTGGCTACACACTCTTACTGCTCTTGAGGAAGAGCTGCGTTCTGTTCCCAGCACCTACATCCAGAAGCCCACAACCCCTGTAACTCCAGTTCCAAGGGATCTGATGCCTTCCTCTGGTTTCTATGGACCCCTGCACACATGTGGTTTGCATACACATAAATAAGTATTTTAAGCTGTATAACATAGTTCTAACTACACTTACACAGAAAACATGCTTACAGATCTAACTGACCATATTTGCAAGACAACAAAGCACACCCCAAACTGAGGTTGTATTTATTTGTTTTCGGTACATTGGAGAATCTGTCACATTGCTGGAGAAATCTGTTTCCCTCCCGCAGGTCAAGCAACTTCTTGTTGGCTGGCAACGGGGCAGCACATTGACTCCATTGGAGGTATGTTCCATTTCTAACATTTGTGAGAGTTCCCATTCATTCCAAGGGCTGTCTTTTCACAGTTTGGTGGAAGAGGGGGGAGGATTAGTACTCTGGGGGGATCCAAATCCCCAAACCACCTTTCTAGTCATCTAGTTGGCTTTTTCACAGGGTAAGATTCATTTGCTGGGCAGGAGAGCCAGTTCCCTGACTGAGAGCACACAAGCATTTCTCTTGCTCTGGGGATGAGTTTGGCTCATCCGAGAGTTTGGTCATCCACACTGGATATCTCACAACCACCTGTCACTCTAGCTCCAGAAGATCCATATCCTCTAATAGAGTCTGGGGGGCACCTATATTCATGCACACACATATCTTCTTCCCCATATTAAAATTAAAATAGTATCTTTTAAACATAGGATTGGGGATTTAGCTCAGCGGTAGAGCGCTTGCCTAGCAAGCACAAGGCCCTGGGTTCGGTCCTCAACTCCGAAAAATAAAGAATTTTTTTTTTTTAATTCATGTAACAAACTGAAGAGTAGCCAGCTGAGAGAGGTAAGTGTCTTAGATCTCTTCCAAGACAAGCCAGAGTCTTCTTAAGCCACGTGCTCTGACAGATGAGGGAAAGAAGGAGAAGCCAATAAGTAGCATCTAAATTACACAAAATGATGGGATTAAAGAGAATCTGCACACCCTCCTCGGCAGGGAAAGCTAGAGTAAACACACCTCACCCTTGAAGAGCCACATCTGCTAAAGCTTCCTGATGATCCTTCTGTCGTACAGAAGGCTCTTCCTCTGCAGAAGCCCTGCTGGGTGGTTACTATACAGACCACTTAAAGCCCTGGGCTGCTTTTGTTCTGACTCAATAAAAAGCCTCTTGGATGTCTGTTCGTGCAAAGAAAAAAAATGCAACTTGTTCAGGGGAACGGGTCAGTGGGTGGCCCTTCATACATAAACATCCTCATAGTACCATGCATTAGGGACCTGGCATGGAATCAGACAGATTTGGATGAAAAGAAAATTAGCTTTATTACAACAACAAAAAGAACTGAGGTTTGGGTGCCACACTGGTTCAGACACCAGCTCCATACGCGCCTTTGATTAAGATGTGCTAAAGTGAATCCAACAAGAGCTGGTTTTCACAGCTCTAGCACTGATACTAAGACTCTTGTTTTGCGGCAACCTGTTTAGTTTCTCTGTTCCTCAATTTCTCAATCTGAAAATTGGGGAGGAATGTGCCTATATCCCTGGGTTTTGGTAAGAATTTAACTAGACTTATGTAAGAGAAACCAATACAGGAAGCCTAGTTAATCTTATCTTAGTATCTCTAAGTAGGCTATTCTACTTCTGTTGATATTTCCATAGTTCTTATATGAAGTGGGCATCTTAAGACATTTTGATGCAGTTACTAGCTCTTGTCTTATCTTGAGCATCAATACTTGCTTTCTGCATGTCCTAGTTTCTCCTTAAGACAACTAGAAACACCCATCCTTCATGGCTAAATTCTCCATCAGTATTTCAAAATCTCACATCTCTCTCCTACTCCATCCCTCCTTGCCACTTTTCCTACGGACGCCTGTTTTGAACCAGACACCAAGTGTACACTGAGATGACGAGTCACGGCCATTTACGGGAAAGCAAGAAACAAGTTCCCGCACATGCGTCTGTCAAGGGAATACACAAAGAAGTTATTCCTGAGCTGCTTCCTGCAGGATGAATTGTAAGTAGCCAACTGAAGCAGGGTGTTGGCAGGGGGTTAGGTTAGAGAAACAAGCAAGTCGAAGACTGGGGTCCTCAGATGAGCATATTTATTTGAGGGGTTTTCTTTAGGCTTTCCATAACTTGCTGCAGACTCTATATAGGATACAAAACAAAGCACATGCTGGGTACTTCTTTAGTGGGGCTGGACTCTGCTTGCCAGATCCTCCCTCCCTGCATTTCCTTAACCTGTCACTTCCGCAGTCCCCATGGCAGTCCTTCTTGGTTCCTTGTGTCCCCATTTCTAATTATTCGCATTTCCTTCCTTCTATGCCTGTTCTGGTGTGCCCTTCCCCCACCCTTTCAAAGGCTGCTCTCACATGTCATCTTCCTCAAAGCTACTCTTTAGCCAATGCCACCAGGAAGCAATCTAGCTGATTGTTGATTTAGGAGGTACTGGCTGTGTTCTGACTTTATTGACCTCATTCCAACGGCCGGATATTGCCTATTGCCTACAAGGTATATAAACTGTAGCTCATTCCTCTCAAATTTGCTACAGTATCTACGATGATATTAAGGTATTAAATTAGGCAATCAGAAAGGATGGCTACTAATTAATCTATAAAATATTAGATTTCTTTCTTGCTAGATAGCATTCTAATTATCTGTACTTAATTTTTATGTTATCTTTTGTTTTTTGTTTGTTTGTTTGTTTGTTTTGAAGCACAATCCAGCTATATAGCCCTAACTGGCCTGCTGTTCACTCTATAGCTCAAGATGGCCTCAAATCTACGGTACCGGTTCTACCTCAGCTTCTGGAATGCTGAGATTTTAGACATGCACCATGATGTGCTACTTATGCATTTAATTTTTAATTTTTTTCAACTTTAAGAGTTTAGCCATTTTTTAAAAAAATGGTTTAACCATATCCAACTAGGCATGGTGTTACCTATTCTCTTAGGAGGTGGGAGATAAAGGGGGTGGGGGTGGGGGGTGTGTCAAAAGGCAATCTCGAGGCCCATCTCAAACAAACAAATAAACCAAAAACCCCACCAGGTTTAGTGATGTACAACTGTAATCCCAACATCAAGGAGGTAGAGGCAGGAGGATTGCTGCATGTTTGAGGCATCGTGATGCATATAAAAAATTCGGATCAGCCAAGGTTATATGATAAGAAGACCCTGTCGCTCCAACCAACAAATACAAGACTTTGACTTTACTAGAGGTCTAGTCTTCACCCTTGCATTCCAGAGGCTCCGTGGCCTCGTGGAAAAGTCTAAGAGTGTGACTAAAGTTAGGATCTTTGACAGGGTTATATATTGAGGTCAGTTACAGGTGGACACTGGAGCTCAGGTGCCCAGCAATGCTTTGTAAATTGTCACATATCAATCCCAAGGAAGTAACACTGTCCACAATCCTATGGCGAGTGAACAACTGGAAACTACATATTTGTAATGTCCTATAAAGCCTTCCTCTGAATTGTTTACAATTTATAGCCTTGCATGGAAATAAACAATAACTGTGAGCACACAGCTGTCAGTGAGTCCTAAGAGTTTTAGCAGATTATCAAATGTGATACAGGGATTCTTGTGTTCTCAGTGTTGGGTAAGTGTGTAGATTGTGCTTTCTCAACTTGGCACTTGTGATGTAAATACTATAATTAGCTCCACTTTACAGACAGGGAAACTAAAGGCCAGAAAGATGAAGCTTTTTACTTGAGGACAAGTAAGTGCTGAGTTAACTCTATAGGAACTAGGAGCAGGAGTTCCACCCTGAATGATGGACGTCTCTGTACTTGTTTCCAAGCAAATAAAAATGAAAAATAGGCCAGTGGCTTGGGTAAAGGGGCTTGTTAAGCAAGCCTGGCAACCTATAGTTGATCCTTGGAACCCATATATAGGTAGAACGAGAGAGCCAAGCCTACAAAGTGGTGCTCTGACCTCCACACGCTGGTAGAGAGAGGCATGTCTGGCCCCAGACACAAATCATACACATATAGATACACAACGACATACACAAAGAGAAATAAAATTGAAACAAAAACTTAAAACCCCTAAAGACAGACACAATGTACACATGGATTCTAATATATACAACATCACAGTGCAACTGATAAATATGTGTAATCATTTTATATCAATTAAAATAATGAGAAAATAGAATAAGACACAGAAATGGAACAGATGCAAACGCGATCGTGTATTCTTAAATAGTGGTGTTTAAGATAAGGTGTTATTGTTGAGAGACAGATCAAGGTAAGAAGTCACAGCATAGCTCATACTGATCTCAGACTTGGGAACCTCTTGCCTTTATTTTGCAATTCAGGGATTAGACTATATTAGAGCACTTTTGCTTGTTCTGTGTTTGGATTTTTTGGAACAGGGTCTTACTCTGTAGGCTGGCCTGGCCTGGAATTTGTTATGTAGACCAGAATGACCTCAAACTCTGACTCTGGCTCTGCTGGTTTATCAGCTTAAGCCTACGTGCCTGCCAAGGACAGTGCGTATAGAAAAGTATTTTGTCTCACAACCCAGGCATTTAGTCTCTACAACTTTGATATGAATAAAACATAATTTCGCATGTTAAACTATTTCAGTGGCCTGAGCTGAAAATATAGTAATTTACAGAGTTCTACGTGAGAAATGAGCCTTCTGGTTAGGGAATACAGCAAAAGATTCACTTTGAAAATTCCTTACCATTCTTGGGCATTATTTTTTTCCGGACTTGCCCTTTCAGTCTTAATTACTTCTATGTGACCCAGTTGAAAACCATTAGCCAGAGTCTCTGACTCCAGTCTGTCCTGCTCAGTGCCCTGTCTTCCCGAGATGCTCTGCTGGTACTTAGTACATCCTTGATGAACTAAGGTCACTGTGTGGGAGGAAGCGCCATACCTGTCTCCATCACTATATACGGCAGGCAGTCGGGACAGGGTCATAAGCAATGCACGCCCATCTCTCCATCTTTACAGTGCTGAGTACATGTGTATAGAGGACCACAAGCACAGGTACCTGAAGCAACAGATGCTTAAAGAGTTGCTAAATGCCAGCAAGCTTGGGGCCCTTGATCTTTGTGCAAGCCTCTTAGGTCCATCCATGTTCTTACAGGCAGAGCTCCTCCTTCCAGCTAACTACCTTTTTACCCTGCACGCCTGTTTATCCCCAGCTCCATTTATTGTACCTGGTCCTTCTGGGTTGAGTTATCTAGGGCAATGAAGAGGAATGTGCCAGAAGACATAGAGTACAGAAATAAACCAGTTAGGGATGACTAAACCAGCAGCTATAATAAAAACTTGCACCCAACAATTCAAAAGGAAACGTTCTAGAGACTGAATTGCCTGAGTTATTTTCTAACATCTCCTAGGTCCCTCCCACATCATACACCTGTTAGGTCCTTGGAGAAATGCAGCATTTGTAAAGAACAGGACTTCCTATTAGCAAGTGCTAGAAGGCTAAAGATCTTTAGGATGGTCACAGCAAGCCAATGGAGCTGAGATTCAGGATCAGGGGGAGCATTAAGTAGTCTCCCAATACAAAGGACATCTTAATCCTGCATTGCCAAGCCAAAGGGATAAACTTCAACTCTCAGACTTGATTATTTTTCATGAGTCCTGTGGGAGGACGTTAATAACCACAGCAAAATCCAAGAGAGCCACATGGCCAATTTAATTTTTAATCAGTTGCCTATTGAATTCATGATTATTCACAATACACCAAAGCAATGTGTAAAGCCAAAACCTGGAAGCAGAGGGCCTTAATCAACACATTCCTTTTATGTATAGTGAAGCCAAGAGGCCTCCCATTGTCTGAGGAGAGACAGGGCCCAGGGCCCAGGGCTCTAGTCTACCAATGTCTGTCCGGAAGGAAGTTTCAAGGAGTGGTTTCCAGGATGCTTTCCAGATCTAAGTGATTGTCAAATGAAATATTTATGTGTGAAACACATATATAAGACAAGTTTCCCTGGCTAAAAGCACTTCTCCACAGGCCACAGTCCTTTTCTGAGCTGGCCTAAGAAACAGAAAGACTGAAGGAACTGAACCCTTTCTTCCCCATGCCTCTGCAGGGCACATGAGCATGCCCTTACCACAGACAGTCTCCAATCCAGCACCTTTATCCTGTAAGTAAAATTAAAGGGATTTCAATGGCATGCCTGAGAGGCATTGTGAAGCGCTCTCTGTATTCACGGGTATCTATGGTCTTTCTGAAGGGTTTCCTGGTCTTTGAATATCCAGAACTTAAAAGAAATCCCTCCTTTGTTCTGATCACCTATATCCCACTCTGTCTTCAAGCAGAGGATACCACCTTTGGGGGAGTCACCCCTCATAGAAGTGTTTGTTCTTCCTCTGGGAAACCTTCTCAACTCCTAGGTAATCCTGTTTTTCATAACATTTTAACATGAAAGAAAAAAATAATAGTGTGGACAACTAGGCAAAGTGTGGAGAAACATGGTATTTGATGATTGTGGTAAATCAAGTCCACTTTCTACCTCACAGAAAGCTTGTGTGATGCGCCCCACACGCCCAGTGATGCAAAAACAAAGGAACAAACCAAACCAACCAACCAACCACCACCAACAGCAAACCATGGCTGAGGAAACAGTTCATCAGGAAATGACAGGTCTCAAGAAAAACAGGTAGAAGGACCATCTCTGTGAGACTTGACATTGTAAAAAAATCTTAGTTGAAATCTAAACAAAGCTTTATAGCTTAAAGGACCCCATTAAAGGGCACTGAGAGCGAGGTTCGGTGATGACCTTTGCATCATATTCCTGGAGTTCTGGGTTTGCTCCCCAGCTCAGAGTAAACTCAGCTCGATGACAGAGGCCACTCAAGAGCTGGAGCCAGGAGGATCATTCCTGGCTACATATCCAGTTCAAGGCCAGCCCGGGGTGCACAGGAATCCGTTTAAAAAAATAAAAATATCCACTCTTCTGTTGAGGGATACCTGGGTTCTTTCCAGCTTCTGGCAATTATAAATAGGGCTGCTATGAACATAGTAGAGCATGTATCCTTATTACATGGTGGGGAATCCTCTGGGTATATGCCCAGGAGTGGTATAGTAGGATCTTCTGGAAGTGAGGTGCCCAGTTTTTGGAGGAACTGCCAGACTGATTTCCAGAGTGGTTGTACCAATTTGCAACCCCACCAGCAGTGGAGGAGTGTTCCTCTTTCTCCACATCCTCGCCAACACCTGCTGTCTCCTGAATTTTTAATCTTAGCCATTCTGACTGGTGTAAGGTGAAATCTCAGGGTTGTTTTGATTTGCATTTCCCTAATGACTAATGATGTTGAGCATTTCTTAAGGTGCTTCTCCGCCATCCGAAGTTCTTCAGGTGAGAATTCTTTTTTTAACTCTGTACCCCATGGAGTACTATTCAGCCATTAGAAACAATGAATTCATGAAATTCATAGGCAAATGGATGGAGCTAGAGAACATCATACTAAGTGAGGTAACCCAGACTCAAAAGGTGAATCATGGTATGCACTCATTAATAAGTGGATACTAACCTAGAAAACTGGAATACCCAAAACATAATCCACACATCAAATGAGGTACAAGAAGAAAGGAGGAGTGGCCCCTTGTTCTGGAAAGACTCAGTGAAGCAGTATTCGGCAAAACCAGAACAGGGAAGTGGGAAGGGGTGGGTGGGAGGACAGGGGGAGAGAAGGGGGCTTATGGGACTTTCGGGAAGTGGGGGGCTAGAAAAGGGGAAATCATTTGAAATGTAAATAAAAAATATATTGAATAAAAAAAATAAATAAAAATAAAACAACTGGAGTGCCAGCTTAAAACTTGAATCCTGTGATATTGGATCTGATAGCATCCATTGGTGAGAATAGGGAGATTGGTCAACTGTGCAATTAAGATTTATCCCTGATGTCATCTCCGTCGTACCATCTCCCAATTCGGAGATGCTCCCCAGGTACCTGAAATCCGACAGATCCAGACTGAGCAGGGCGGCTCACACCCTGGTTCACCAGTACAGGTATCCTGGGAATGTCTCCTTCTCCCACTACCCATGTACCACTTGTTTCCCCTGGTTAATCACTAAGTCCAGTTGACACTTCCTCCTCAATGCCTCCAGCGGCTGCCCCGTCCCTGTGGTCCACACTGTTACTTACTGCTTCTGGGTTAGGTTGCTCCCTACTTGAATGACCTCAGTGACATGTGCCTTGGTTACAGCTCTTACTTGTTCCCAGACATTTTTTACTGCAGGCTGAGTGACCTTTTCAAATCACGAGGCTGACATTTTCATTTACCTGTTTAAAACCCTTCACACTCCTCACCCTACTAGGTTTTTTTTTTTTTTTTTTTTTGAGACAGAGTCTCATGAGGCCTTCGCTGGTCCCGTTCTCACTACGGAGACCAGGATGACCTTTTCCCAAGTGCTGGGATTACAGCTTTGTACCAGAATGTCCTATTTTACGGTTAGGCTAGAACACTGTGTGCTTACCCCAAGCTCTCACAACTAAGCTCCACCCCCTTCATACTCTTCATACCCTTGTTAAGGCGAAGCTAAGCCCCTAACACAGATTATTGGACCTGTAAGTACTTCATGACCTTGGCTCCTGTTCTTTCCCTTTTGTCAAATGTGACACATCTATAATGGATTATTTCAATGTGTTAATGGGCCTCTCTACGCTCCCAGATCTTGTTAGGATGCCCCTGCCATATGCTCTTCCAGATCCAGCCTGAACCTCCCCTATTATCTTACATGCATGTTATGTTGTAACAGGTTGATTAAATGTGCATTTCTGCGGAAGGTAGTGGACACAGGATTTGAGCATAGTAAAAGAAACAATGCCAAAGCTGTCCCCCCAACCCCCACCCAAGCTAATGCTACCAGCCGACCGGTCATTTTAATTCTTCTTGTGCTAAGGCAGCTAGCAGCCCTTCACCCACTGCAGAACAAAGCTTCCAGTGGCTGACTTTGGCACAGCGCTCCATTTCGGCATGACATATGAAGCTCTTTAGGATCCTGCTCCAGCCGGCTTTCCAGCCTCATCTCCATTCCTTTATTCAAATGAACTCTATTCTCATCGCACCAGATTGTCTGGGTTTCTTCAAGGTCGCCAGGATCCTCCATACCTCAGTTCCTCTTGCACGTGACTCTGATCCCCCTCTCTAACACCTTCTTCCAGTTTGTTTTGATCCCAGTCAAAGGTCACTTTAAAGTAGGGTAAAAAGAACAAAAGGATTGGGGGGTGGGGGTACAGGAAGAGAAAGGAGCCTCCCAACCCAGAGTCGCCCCTGAAGTTTCCTAGTAGCTGAGAGTTGAGTCTCAGCATAATTACTATTAGCTATGAAAGTTGCCTACACCATGTTCCTTTTATACAGAGATTGTTACAAACGGGAAGATTAGAATGGCCCTGAAAGATACTTAAGGCTGAGCATATATGACTTTCACATGTGGCCTCTCTCCTTACCCAGATGTAAACATGTAATTTCCAACCTTTTCAGCGACAAGCGTCATTAACTAAACTTTCTAACAATAGCACATCTTAATCACTTTTTTGAAACCCTTTTGACCTATGGCGTTACCATGTCGGTTGTAATCTTAGTCAGTCCACCACAGGAACTGGGCTATGGTTTCCGCTTAACTTCCTCAGCAACCTTCTGAGCTGAGCTGCACCATCAGGAGCTTCTAAATCACATAGATGCCTCTAGTGAAGAAGCAGCTCAAGTGCCTGTCACTCTTTCTTGAGATGCCGGAAATCAAGGATGCAGTCACTCCTTCCCTACTCTTTCTTCCTAGCAATCTATGTTTAAAAATCCATCACCCCCAGCTGAGCATGCTGGCAGCTCCTGGCTCATTTCTTTTATAAAACACTTGGAGTATAAAGGCAGGGAAATCAGGAGTTCAGGATTAGCCTAAGCAATATATCCTTCTCATAGACATTCTCAATGACCACCCGAAATAAGAAGATAAAAACAAACCAACCAACAAACAAAACAAACCACAAGTCTATTTCATATTGACTGGGCCTGACTTTCTGTAGCAAAGCCAAGAATCCTAGCTTTCTGTGAGCAGTTTCCTCGAAGGAACTCTGTAACGGTTTCTGACCCCTGTTCCATTACCAAGGACAATTTCTTGTCTTGCTTTTCTTCTAAGTCAGAACTGGGAGCAGGTTTCCTGGGTATCACAGATGCTGTGGGTTCTTCTCCATCATTTCTGAATTTTAGTTTTTTTCTAAAATAACCATTTCATGAAGAGAAGGGGAAGAATTTTTCTTCTGATCGGATACAGTGGGACAAAAATAGGCATCTTTGGAATGCCTGATTTTCCATTATACAAGAATACTTTTTCTACATAGGAAATGAAAACCAGAAGAGGCAAAGGGGGTTAAACACCAATATCTAAAGCCAAATAAATACGCATGCTCATTAATTCCCAGGAGTCTCTACACTGACTCCTGGCTCTTGAGCTAAACTCAACATTGATTGAAACATTGCTTCCACTCTCACCTGTTTCTGTTGGGCATTTTCCCCATATGTTTTTCGGGTGCTCTTCAAGAATATTGCTTTTAGAATATAAGAGTTCAAATAATACATGTTCATAAAAAATTCATCTTGGTCTGACAAGAGTCTTGAATATTTGAGTTGGTCCATTACTGCAGACTATAGCTGTACTCCAAAAACACTTATGAGGTACAAATGGCTTCTTCTCTCTTTCTTTCATCCTCACTGCCTTGGAACTCACTGTGTAGCCCAGGCTGTTTAACAATCTGCAGCAATTCACCTGCCTTAGATTTCCAAGTGGTGTGGACCCATATTTGACTCTATTTTTTTTAATATTGTTGGATCTGTTCAGAAAAAAATACTGAAAGAATACAGAGTGCACACACACACACACACACACACACACATACACACACACGACAACCCTACAGCAAGCAGAAACTGCAATTATTCTTGTAGAAAATTTTCAGTTCCTAGTACACAATGTATCCACACAGGAGGACCTCCATCTTGGAGTTGACATGACTTGGGTGTCAGGCTTAGAGAGTACTGCTGGCCTCTTTAACCCAAGCTTTCTCTTATAGTTACCTGAAGAATCACCAACGGACTCACTCCCCCTACACCATTTGCTCCTCAGGTTTTCGGTTTAGCAATAAAATCTAAAACCTTCCAACTTTAAATGTCACAAGTGGGACATGGAGGGCCTTCTCCTTAGCCATGTGCGTAAACACACAGATCTAGTGACGGCTTCCCACTACCTAAATCTGTTCCCTGATGCATGTGCAAATTCTTTTCACACAAACACACCCACTTATTATACTGTCTATAAATAATCTCTGCTCTGGAGGCCTGGTTTGAAACTGTAATTGGGGCTAGTCAGCACCTGTCGAGTGGTTTGAGATCTTTCCTAAAGGCGAAGTCACAGGAAGCCTCACCCACATTATCTTTAGCGTGCCTGTGCTCAGAAGCTCTGAGGGCAGTGGTCCTCAGCCTTCCTGATGCTGCCACCCTTTAGCACAGTTCCTCATGTTGTGGTGATCCCCCCAAACCACAAAGTTAGGTTGGTGTTACTTCATAACTGGAAGTTTGCTACTGTTAAGTATCATAATGTAAATATCTGATATGCAACCCCAAGGACTCCTGACCCACAGAGAATCTCTGTCCTAGGACTAGAGATAGATAGAGATGTGGAGGTGGGTGATCTGTCACACCTGCTGGAGAGCAGGTCAGACCACGTGGCAGAAACCAAATCTCTGGCTTCAGAAGGATGTCTGGGAGAGGAACATGCAGGAACCCTCAGTGGGAAAGATGGCAGGATGCTTATGAAGGGCGGGCAATAAGAGACATTAGAATTTGAACTCTCAGGGCTGGAGAGATGGCTCAGAGGTTAAGAGCACTGACTGCTCTTCCAGAGGTCCCAAGTTCAATTCCCAGCAACCACATGGTGGCTCACAACCATCTGTAATGGGATCTAATGCCCTCTTCTGGTGTGTCTATACAGTGTACTCACATACATAAAATAAAGAAGTAATTTAAAAAAAAAGAATTTGAACTCTCTTAAGAGGAGGCCACGATCATAGCAATTGCAAGTGTAGGGGAGTACATATGTGTTGGTGTGTGGAGCTGTTTGCAAATATGGTGTTGATACACACATACACATGATACATATATACCATACACACACACACACACACACAGTCATTTGCACATGTTTACAGGAAAGCATTCTGTAATTCTGTAATGTAATGCTTCATTCTAGAACAGGAAACAAAATGCCTGGTTCAGGAGAGTGATTGCTTGGGAAATGAGAACAGAAGCATCACTAACAACTTGGCCTGTCACTTTGCAGAGAGCTGTGTCCTTCTCAGAAGCTTTGAAAGTCTGCAGTTGACAAGGTCTGGCACCTGATTTGGGGGCAGGTGGACAAGACACAGTCAATAACCAAAGGAGATTTTTTTCCCAGTTCTCTTGATCAGCTGTCTATATTGCATTTTAGACTTCCTTGGTGTTTACAGCTAGGCAGCCAGTCATAGGCTCCTACCCTGTCCCTAACTCTGACCCTCCTAGGGCTGTGCCTGGTCAAGTTATGGTAATCTGATCAGAGGGACTCTCAGGGCTCAATTGGATAGTGGGCTCCTCAACTAGACTGTAAATTACCTGAGGGTATAGAATGTATCTCAGGCCTCTTGTTCCTTCTAGGCTCAAGCTTTGGATTGTGTGATTGGTTTTAAAAAGACACATAATAATAATTGTAGAGAGCTTATTTTATACTGGGAAGCATACTGTAAGAATTAGTTCTCATTAGAAACCCAGAGTTTCAATACTTGGGAGGAAAAAAAAAATCCAGGCAGTGTCTCAGAGTGGTTACATTCTTAACTAATTCACAATCCTGTCTTTATTTATTTAGTTATTATTTATTTATTCATTTATTTATATTTTGTGGTGCTATTAGGAATGGAACCAAAGGCCTTGTGCATGTGTCTACCAGAGTTACATTTTTCAGCCTTTGGTGCTGAGTCAGTGTCTTGTTACATAGCCCAGGCTAGCCTTGCACTTGAGGTCTTTTTGACTCAGCCAGGCTAACACTGAGATTGTAGGCCTTCCGCCCTGCAGCTAGCTCACAATCCCACTTCTAACGGAAACAGATGGCTCCTGAATTCTTGCTCTTTTAGTGTGTGGCGAGGGAGGTGTGCAGGAAGTGAGGGGAGAAAAGCGTCCCTGTGAATGCCAATGTTGTGGCTTCTCTGTTCTTCGCCGTGACTATCCAGAGTGAAACACAGTTGGGCTGGCGGCACAGGTTCCTGTCACTGGCTACTCGAGAGGCCGAGCAACAAGACGACAAGTCCAACGTGTGCCTGGGCAATCTAACAAGGCCCATTCTCAAAATAAAACGTGAAAAAAAATGGCTAGGAATATAGGTAAAATGCTTACTTAGCATGGGTGAGGCCCTGGGCTCACTGTCCAGCACTGCAGAAACAAAACAAAACAAAACAAAACAAAACAAAACAAAACAACAACATCAAGGCATTGTTGCTTGAGAGATCTCTTGGTGTCTGGGGATAAGTTTTCATGATTATGGAGTTAGCACTATTTGCTTTGCTTTGCTCTTGTTTTCCCACAGCCTCAAGTCCACCAGGAGAATGGCTTGGTTCTGGGTCCAACTCAGAGCTATGATCCAACCCAACACTGTTATACAGTATATTAAGTCCACCTTTGAAATGACCCCCGAATCTCTTTTAGATGCAGCATACTTGGTCTGCCTTCCCAGTCTGAGCAATGGCCTCTTTATCCTGGTCCCCCTCACCCCCCAAGTGATTGTTGTCTCTACATCACCCAGGTGAGGACAAAGTATGTGCCCACAGGGGAGAGAGGTACAGAAATCACCACGTGGTCATAAGTTCAACTCAAATGTCCACAGCATGAGAAGACAGAGCCACCTGGAACTGGAGAAGTGATGGTCACCCAAGACAGGATGACCCTGAAGATGGTGTGTAAGGCAGGGGCAGGCCAGGCCAGGTCACTGGAAGAAAGGTGAAACTCGGAAGGAGAAACCAGGGCGGGGAGAGACAGGGAAGATGAGATGCTCCAAGCAGCTAGGGAAGAGAGAAGGCTGGAAGGATGCTGGACCAAAAGCCTGTCTCTTTCCTAACTCTCCCACCATCGCTTCAGCCTAGACTTCTCATTTCCTACGGCGCTTGTGATCAGACTTGTCTGGTACTTCAGTAGTACAGCGTACGGCAACAAGGAATGTATTGGAAAGTTGTCACACAGTCTTTTGGGGCTTTTTACCTATTCAGTTTAGCTCTGACCACACTAGAGAATGACCTGGGCTCAGGAGACTGAGGCAGGAGGATAGCTTCAAATGGAAGCTAGACGTGGCTATTTAGTGACTTCAAGGCCAGCATGGGCTACAGTGTGAGTCCTTGTGTCAGAACACTAAACGTAAAAGCAAACAAGGTAACACAACAGAAAATGATGCTTATGGGTGGACAAGGACACTCTTACTCCTCGGCTATCTGTGTGGTTCACGTAACAGTGGCCAGTGTCTGAACTGCTACACCCTACTCAGTAGAGCTGGTGGTCCCGTGAGATGGAGTGATGCTTTCAGCAACTAAGTGACTAAACACAGTATGTTGAGAAATGAGAAATACCACAACAAAAGGACTGAGGAGGGTCGTGACAGGGCAGGAAACAGGGCCATCCAGCCACATCCCTCACCATTTACCTCAACTGGACTTCAGTTTTGGAAAGGCCCCCTCCCAACCCTAATCTTCAGGTAGTATCTCTTTTAGTTCTGACCCACCTACTCTTTCTCCCTCTCTCCCTCCTTCCCTCTCCCTCCCTCTCTCTGTCCCTCCTTCTCCCTTCTTCCCCCCTCCCCTCCCTTGTAGGGTCTCATGCAGTCCAGACTTGCTCAGAATTCTTTCTTTCTCCTTCCTCCTTCCCTTCCTTTTTCCCTCCCTTTCTCCCTCCCTCCCTCCCTCCCTTTCTCCTTCCCTCCCTCCTCTCCCCTCCACACTCCCCTCACTTGTAGGGTCTCAGGTAGCCCAGACTTAGAATTCACTCCATAGCCCAGGCTTTCCTCACACCCATAGAGATCTCCTTGGCTCCTCAGCCTCTCAGGCGCTGGCGTTGGAGGCTGGAGATAACCCGACCTCCCCTCGAAACTAGGTCGAGTGCCATTTCTCAACAAAGTTGAGAATCAAACGCCGGAACTGCTCTTCCTATTCCGCGTGTCTCTATGACACGTTATCTATATCCATTTTGACGTTCCTCACAGATTGCTCCTAACTGGAAATGGTGGGCAGATCTGCAGAGGTGGCTCCGCATTGACGGCTTATAAGCTTTTTTGACAGTGGAGATTGATTTCCTATAGACCCGAGCATGGGGTTTTCTTAAAATACACCCAGGAGATGGTAAGGTGTAAACTAGGAGTCAGAAGAGGATCTTGCTTCATTTTACAGAACTGTGTCCTTGTTGGAACCAAAATTCATTTCTTAAAGAGACATAAAAAAAATCAAACAAAATAATCCATGCCCTTTAGACCTAAAAGGACTCAGCAAGCATTGCCAATATGTCTGTACTTTAACGAAGAACAGGGTTTTTCTTTTTTAACTCTAAATTAACCAAATGATTTTTTAATCTGAAAAAGATTATGGATTTCTTTGAACTCAGCATATTTTTAATCTGTTTCTTTTTTGAGATAGGTTCCATTCTGTAGCCTAGTCTGGCCCCAAACATACTTATATAACTGGGACTTGCTTAGAACTCACAGCAATCCTCCTGTTTCAACATC
Source organism: Apodemus sylvaticus (assembly GCF_947179515.1). NCBI lineage: Eukaryota > Metazoa > Chordata > Mammalia > Rodentia > Muridae > Apodemus > Apodemus sylvaticus. The sequence goes on along the minus strand of NC_067486.1, from coordinate 54,115,502 downwards.
CCAAGGGCTAGGATTATAAACATGACCCGCCATGCCCAGCTCTTACTCAGTATCTTTTTTGTTTTTGTTTTGTTTTGTTTTGTTTTTTGTTTTTGGATTTGGTTTTTTAGAGACAGGGTTTCTCTGTGTAGCCCTAGCTGTCCTGGAACTCACTCTGTAGACCAGGCTTGCCTCAAACTCAGAAATCCACCTGCCTCTGCCTCCCAGAGTGCTGGGCGTGCGCCACCACCGCCTGGCTTCTTACTCAGTATCTTAATCAAGAGTAGAAATACTGCTACTTCCACACCACACAGGCAGAGACAATAGCATGATCTAAGATCCTTAAACTTAAGAAGGCTCTTCTGCATAAACCAAATGTCTTACCTTTAATAAAGAAAAAAAAAACATTGTTATAAAAAAACAAAAAAGGAAGAAAATGGCAGAGCCATAATATATAAATAGAAAAAGAATTCACTCAAAAGCAGTATTATACAGCCAAGTACCATGGTCTACACCGTAGTCTTAGCCAGCTACTTGGGTGTAGAAGGGTTTTGGTAAATTTTGGGCCAGCCTGGGCTATAGAATGAGACCCTGTTTTAAAAAAGAGAGAGAAAAGGAAGGAAGAAAAATAGTATACATCATATATAAAAAAAGAAAGACTTTCTTCTCAGAGAATGTCAATAATATCAATACTTTAAAATGTTAAAGCATCCATGAGGTCAAGATCAAAAGCCTAGACCCAGTTGGGAATGAGAATCGCTTTGAGATCCTCCTCCAAGATATTTCCATGTGTTTTCAGTGATGGTGGGGCTTAACAGGTGATGGTAACAGTTACGGAAGTAAAGTAATCCACCAGGACCCTGTGGAGAGCACACGTCCACACATGCTGTCTCCCGTCAATGCCTAGACACACACAGCAGGTGCACCCACATCTGACATAATTAACTTCATCCAGATCTCTGAGTGCCAGATCCCTCCCTCACCCTTGCCCTGACCTTTCCCTTGTCCCTGCCGCCATAGCCCCCTCCTGATGCATCTTCCTCAGCACACAAACACATGGTGCCAAAGCACTAATGCTGAATTTCAGTTTTCCGGGGCTCCAATTCATAGCAAGCCTATCTCTGCTTCTATGTATATCTATTTATCTACCATCTATTTATCTGCAATATATCTAGTGATACCTATTATCACTCGCATGCATACTATGTATACATCTATCTAGACAGCATTCCCTCTGTATCTATCGAATGCCCACACTGATATATAATTGCTCAGATGAAACTACCGAGTTCAGGCTAGCTGTGCTGCAATTGGCCTGCAATCCTGGGCACTTGAGTGGTAGACGCAAAAGAATCAGGACTCCCAGGCCAGCCAGGGCTATGTGAGACCCTGTGAGGAACAAACAAAAGAACAACAGCAGCAGCAGCAACAACAACAACAACAACAAACACCAGTGTTTACAAGTCCTTTCCCATGCTGCAGAGTATGGTCTCTGAAACCTGCTTCTCATCCAGGAACTGCCTTGACTCCTCTGTACTGCCCAAGGCCCCTCAAGGGCACCAAGGCAGTAAGTGAGTGTTTTTGTTACATAACCATACATAACATACATAACATACATAACATAAACATTAGCTCAGCCACTCAACGTATTTGTAATATTGAGAAAACAATGTAAATTCTCTGGATGACAATTTCCTTATTTCTTTTTGGGGGAGAGATTTCAAGCTCTCTATGCAGGACAGGGTGACCTTGAACTTCCAATCTTCTTGCTCGTACGCCTCACTTATGTGCTCCGCTGAGGATCTGAGTGGGGACCAAGTACTAGCCAAAGACTCTACCAAGAGAGCTACATTCCAAACACCTAATTTCCATGTCAAAAGTGAGGGTATTAATATCTATTGATTTTATGGGACGTATAAGTACTTGGGGTAATGTATGCCAGTGGGCACATCAGGGTGGAGGTCAGTAATGGATATTTACTACCAGGTGTGGCGGCCTATAGGTACAGATTGAAGTCAAGCTAGGCTAGATAGTAGAAATGCGTCTCGAAGAAAGGCTAGAATAATGTGTGTGTGTGTGTGTGTGTGTGTGAGAGAGAGAGAGAGAGAGAGAGAGAGAGAGAGAGAGAGAGAGAGAAAACAAGCACATGTGCACAATAATGCAAAGGGACAGAGGATGGACCCACTTCCTGAACTCATCCTATATATTGTAATTTCGCATTAAGGCTAGGCTGTACCTGACTGTAAGCCTTTCTCTGGGAAGTATAAAAAGTCAGACTGCAGTAATAAGACCGGAAGTGAGGGGTGGAAGGCTGGAATGTGTATTTCCTGTTCTGAGCTGACATACCTACATATGTCTCTTTCCTGGGAAAAAAAAGACATTTCATGATAGTAAATACAGCCATGTATTGGGGATCTAGGGCTCCCGTTTTCTCTTTCTGTTTATCAGGAAAATTTTGCTTCACAAAGCAGGACCAAGAAACCTCTCAGTGTCTCGGAGAGCTAATACTGAGTTCCTGGTAGGGCAATGGGTCTCAAGAATTTTTTGCTTCCTCTGGAAATCCTAGTACCTGAAATATACTGTAGGTCAAAAACAAACATTGAGATCCTTCGTAGAGTCCAAGTCAGAATTCACAGTCCAGTCCAGCTACAGTTTGAACTGTCCAAAGTACCAGGAAGGAGGAAGCCCAGCCTACCCGGACATGCCGTGAATGACAGGGCCATTTAGGACCTGCCTAAGATGCCATTCTGCTTGCAAACACGAACTACCTGCCATATCACTCAGCAAAATAATTCCATCGAAGAGCCCAAAGGCAAATGACTCACGTTAGAAGTGTCCCGTGCATCGTTTGGCAATGACTCCATAGGCATCAATTAAACATGGAAAAGACATGCTCTAAAGCATGGCCATCTGTCATTTACCAGGGAACTGTAGTTAAGGGCCAGGAAAACAGAAGGGAGTTGTAGCTGTAACAAAATTTTCCAACCTTTCCCTTGTTTAACAGCAGTCAGGGCCTGTGAGGACAGTGAACCTGGAAAAACTCCAAAAGAGGTGAGCAAGGAAAAAACAAAACAAAAACAACAAAAAAAAAACCCTCTCTTTCTCTTCTCATGCATAGAAAGCAGACGGAGGTGACTTGAGGTCATCTTTTAAGGCAGAAAGAGAAAAAAAAAAAAGCAGGAAAGTCCAGGGAATGCTTGTGAGTTCGTCTGATAGTCTAAACTTTAACTGCTACGTTCCCAAGCAAGAGAGAGAAATGGTCCACTGCTTGTTCCCCGAGTGCTTCTAAGTACCAGCATCGTAGAATTTCACCCACCTCACCAAGCTGAGCTCAGGGTGGTCTAAACATCCTTCCCAAGATAGCTATGTTTAGCAACCCTTTCTGTGGAAAGATTAACTGTCTGAGAGTACTGTCAACCTTTGAAACCTCTGGCTGGGGAATGCAGCAGGAGCAGAGATGCTTCTCAAGGCTACAGGTCTGCATCAGCCAGGCAGACACCTGTGTATATATAGACGAAGCTTCAAACACTGTCACTTCATCACACCTAATGACTGCCTGTGAGGACAGATTGCATCCTCTATTTCTGGCGTTTCCAACAACAAAACTATGTGTCGTTATACCCAGCCTGGAATCTGAACCTATTTTCTGATTTTTGTTTTCAAACAAGGTCAGATAAATGAGAAAAGAAATATTCTTTTCAGCTTTAATTTTGATCCAGAGATAAGATTGTTAAGGACTTTCTACCCATTATCCTTCATCTCTCTCCCTTTCCCTTAAATGATTCAAGTAAGTGAGCCCTTCACATACCCAGGCCTCAGTATCAAGATGGTTAACATTCTTAGATCGAGGTTGTATGGTATAAACAAAATAAAAAAACAACAAAACAACAGTGCAGTGATTCCATCCTCCCGACTGTCCCTTTGCTAGTGATGCAGTCTGCTTGACTCTCTACAGCAGCTCCCTTCCTGTTAAGTTTTTTTTTTTTTTAAATTTGGAAATAAAAGAGATCCCTACAATTGTTTTTCAATACAACAGAAAACAACCCACCCCATTAGCAAACACTAAAATGGCAGAATTAAACACAGTGCGAACAAGTAGTTATAGACGAATACCTGGGATTGCCAGATTGGAAAGGGGAACGTTGTGGAGGTGAGGGGGGAGCGAGGCCATCCAGTCGGCATTGCAGACCTCCGAGGCTGTCTTTGTCCCGCTGGGATTGGGAGAGCAGATGGTGCCCATCCTGAGTTTCCTTCTGGCCTTTCTAAATGCAAGCATCCCTGTTGTCCACGAATTAAAACAGGCTCAGCCTAGTGCCACTCACTCTGTGGTCATCACTGCTCGGGGCTCTCTAAACATTTCAGAGCACATGGGTCACGCCAGTCTTTTCAAGATTCTTTTCTAGCTGGGAGATGGGTCAAATAGGTGCTTCCCTGCCTGCTGCGCCCGCAGTCCCCACCCTCTCCGCCTTGCCTCTGAGATCCACTCCTTTAATCTTCTCAGTCCCTGCTCAGTTAAACTTCTTAGTTCCCCTCTGGAGACGGGGGAGGCAGGCCCGAAGATACAAACCTTACTGAAACCCACAGCATCCAGGAACAGCCACACCCGGAGCTACTCACAAGACAGGTGCCCACAGGGCATAGAGACGTGCCAGCGGGCTGCACACACGTGCGCGCCCGGGTTGCACCATCTCTTGTTCATGGGTGCTTCCGAGGGTGTCCCCGGGCTGGTACACAGGCTGGGCCTGCCTGCACCCCCGCCCCCTGGCTTGTCTGCCCACTGCCCAGTGCTTTTCTAAAGGGCTCTCAGAAGAGTAACCGGCGGCCCCGGGACTCTGGCGGCCCCGCCCCGCACTGCCGGGCAGATTTGCCAGACTAGGCGAGCTGTGATTGGTCGCTGGAGAGGCTCGCTTTGATTGGACAACGCTCTGGGGACACGCCCCTACAACTCTCTCCCACGCCTCTCCTGCTGATTAGCTCCTCCCCGCTCCACTCCAGCCGGCTCGCGGGTGGGCAGGTCGCGCTGTGGCCTGCTGCTCCCGAAGGGGAAATGTGCACGGTGGCCGTCTGTCTTCAGATTGATCTTTTCACATAGATCTTTGACACGACCACAAATGTTTCTCCTCTATCTCTCCGCCTTACACTCACTGCGGTGAAAATTACCCACAAAGCGCCACATTTTCTGCAAACCACGGAAGCAGCACAAACAGGAGAACTAGAGAGGCCAGAGAAAGGTGCTGCGGCTCATATTTAGATGGCAACGTCCAAGCCTGTTTGTGTTTGAAACATTGCAAAGTGACAGTTCTCCTACACAGCCCGCTGAAGCTGGTCACTGGCATTATTTCCACATCCCAGAGGAGAAGATAACGGTGCTTCACATTAGGGTTGCCGTTGTTTGAAACCTTTTGAATTATTTGTCTCTTCTGCTCTTCATCGGATTACCACAAGGCACAGAGGGTTGCTTATACACTTCCTCTTAAATGGATGAAACAAGCCTGAGGCAGGTCACATGGTGGCAGCCTTTGCAAAGTTCATTTTGAAATGAGGTTCCCTAACTTGATCTGTAGAACACAGACCCATTTCTCTGCTTACTGAACTGCTTCCACTTCAAATAGTACTCAAATATAGTACAGAGTTTTATAATCCGACATAATTAGTTAACATTTTTAATTAGATTTATGTACTTCTTGGGTTTTATCTGTGAGAGCACGCATGCGCGGCAGATTGTGCTGGTTCGCTCCTTCCATGAGGCAGATCCCAGGCCTCAGATCGTCAAGTTTGGCAGCAAGCACTTTTACCTACAGAGCCACCTCCATGACCTGACCTGAATACTTTGCAGACCAAAAAACAAACAAACAAACAAACAAAACCAAAAAAAATTTAAAAACAATACTATTTTGGCAAACAGGCAAATTTATTTTAAACTTTTAAAATTTAGATAGCCTTTTATAGCAAAAAGGACCCTAGAGACACAGGAGGGCCTTAGAAGGAAAGAAAACAGTGGCCAGAACTCTTAGAACACCTTAAGTTCACAAACAGAACCTTAAGCCAGCTGCCATTCAATCACCAGATGACCTCCATTTCCTCCCTGTACCCAAGGCTACCTGTCTTAGTTAGGGTTTCCATTGCTATAAAAAGACACAAAGACCAAGGCAACTCTCATAAAAGACAACATTTAATCGGGGTTGGTTACCGGTTCTGAGGTTCATTACATTACCTCGTAGCAGGAAGCATGGCAGTGTCCAGGCAGGCATGGCCCTGCAGGAGCTGAGAGTTCTAAGGGTTGTTCTATGTGTGCAAACAGGTGAAGACTGGAAAAACCAGCCCCCATAGTGACACACTTCATCTAACAAGGTCACACCTACTCCAACAAGGCTACACCTCCTAATAGTGTCACTCCCTGGGCCAACCATATTCAAACCGCCACATTCCACTTTCTGGCCCCCAATGTCTTGTTAAAACACATGAGTCTACGGGGGCCCAGCTGGCCTTAGTACAATGAAAAATACATTTAGTTCAACTTCAAAAATCCCCATAATCTAAAGTAGTCTCGACAATGCTAAAAGTCCAAAGCTCAAAGTCTCTTCCAAGATTCATCCAATCACTTAACTGTAATCTTTATTGACTGCAACAAATTTCTTTCTCCTGGGCTGGTTCCACTCCCTGCTAGCAGCCTACCTCAGCAGATATCACACAACTCTGGCATCTCAAACATCTTGGGACCTCCAGGGTAACTTCAGTGTTACAGTTTCTTGTTTCAAAATCTGGGATCTCCACATGACCTTCTGGGATCCTCCAAAGGGCTGGCGCCACTTCTCCAGTTCTGCCCTCCGTAGCATTCTAAGCTCAGGTTGATCCACTCCCCTGCCTCTGCTTATCTAGGTGATCATCCCATGGTACTGGCATTTCCAACACACTGGTGTCTTCCGCTGCAACTAGGCTTCACCAATAGGCTCTCTTCATGGGGCCAAGCCTCAACTCCTTTGCATGACCCCTTCAGTCCTGGGCCATCAACTGCTACTGAGGCTGCACCTTCACCAATTGCCTTCTCTGAACTCTCACAGTGCCAAGCCTCAGCTACTCTCCATGACCCTTTCAGGCCTTCAGAACCAGCACCACCTGGGTGACTCTTACACATTACCAAGTCCAGCTGCAGCTCAAGGTACAATCTTGGCAGTTTCTGAAACAAAGCTTCGTGTTCTCAGAAAACACTTCCTAGAAGATTTCACCTTAGTGATGTAGGTCTCCTTTAATTTCCTACTTCCAGCTAACCAGCATCAATTGTCCCAGTAGCCCCTTCTATTCTTGACTCTTAGAGCCAGAGCCACATGGACACAGCTGCCAATTTCTGGACTTCCAGGAACATGGCCCCCTGGTTCTATTACATTATCACCAGCTTTCTGTTTTCCAACTCCTTCACTGCCTAAGCTTGGCTGTCCTGGAACTTGCTCTGTAGATTGACCTTGAACTCAGAGATCTACATGCCTGTCTCCTGAATGCTGGCATGAAAGACATATACCACCATCCCTGGACATAAACTTTTCTTTACCTGGAACTTGCTCTGTACCAGGCTGGCCCTGAGACTAGCGATCTCCTTGCCTCTGCCTCCTGATATTAAAGGTGTGGACCAGCCTGGGCCTGTTCTTTTCACAGCCACTATGCCTCAAGCTTTGGGTCAAAAGCTTTTGTTTTTCCTTGCTAGACTGTAGTTCATTGCAGATTAAAAGTCCAAAGAAAAAAAATAACCAAGTAATAATAAAGCCTAACAGGATATAACTATTCCTTGTTCAACACTAAATGGATCTACAATAAGCTTAGCTGGATGGGGTCTTGCCTCAAAGTCACCACTCCCTTAATCTGACTATTCCCTGAACACAGGACTCAGCTCCATTATGCTTCCTGGAGCCCCTTCAATATTTAAACCATACATTTTGTATTTTTCCTTTCTCAGCTTGCTCCTTTCCATCCAAATGTTCCTCATAACAGTGAACTTTAATAACCACACAACAGAATTTATACCAGGCTGTTTGAGATTTCTTTTGTTAATGGAATTAATTTAAATTTCTTCACTTTAGCTTCATGCAGACTTTTCAGACAAGAGCAAAAAGTACCCAGATTCTCCACCAAAATATCACAAAAATAGTCTCAGGGCCACATTCTAACATTCCTTTCCTTTGAATTTTTCTGAGCCAGGCTGCCACAGTTCAAATCACCCTCAGCAACAATGTATTCTATATTCCTACAAGGATGGCCTATTAGGTCCCACTTAAAGCATCCTATTGCTTTCCAAAACCCCAAATCAACATTCTTCCAAACAAAAACATGGTCTGGCATTATCACAGCAATACCCCAGGCTCTGGTACCAAGTTCTCCCTCAGTTAGGGTTTTCAATCCTGTAAAGAGATACTAAGACCGAGGCAACTCTTATAAAGAACAACATTTAATTGGGGCTGGCTTAGTGCTTCTGAGGTTTGGTCCATTATTCTAATAGTAGGAAGCAGAGCAGTATCCAGGCAGGCAGGGGTCCTGGAGGAGCTGAGAGTTCTACATCTCTTTCTGAAGGAAGACAACAGAAGCATGGCAAGACAACCCCCATAGTGACACACTTCCTCCAACAAGGCCACACCTCCTAATAGTATCACTTCTTGGGCCAAGCCTATCCAAGCCACCATACTACCTTTCCTCAGCTGAAGCTCTTGGAGGCACATTCCTGCCTTTTGACATCCACGGCTCAGATTTTTGGCTATTTTTAATATTCATTAAACACAGCTTCAGTGCATAAAATTACTAAACCTCCATCGAGTGTTGTTTGACAGCTCATTAAAAGGAAGTATATAATATTTCTCTTGTATCTTCTGGTGCTTAAAGAGCATTGAAGTATATACTGTTCTTTTAACGATACCACAAGGTACTATCAAATTCTCACCTAGCTGTTTGACTCAAAAAAAAAAAAAAAAAAACAAAAAAACAAAAACAAAAAAAAAAAAAAAACAAAAAAACAAAAAAAACCCCAAAAACCCAAAAAACAAAAACAAAAACCTCCCATAAGACAAAAGTCCCTCCGTGGATCAATATCTCAAGATTTGTTTTGGAAATTCCACCTTTCTGGTCTTCCTTTGACTATATAGGTATATATTTAATTCCCAGAGGTAAACCATTTCATGTTAGATAAAACAAACAAAACGTGCTCTGTAAACTCAGCTGTGGTGAAATGCCCTTTGAAACATCTTTTCTCCTGTAGATTTTTGAAGCAACAGTGTTAACAAAGAGTGGATAAGTTCTTTTCAGAAACCCTCCTTATAAGTAGGGATCCTTGATTTACGTTGCAGAAAAAAAGCTTCAGGACAAGTCATTATACAGCAAAGCTGGAATTTTGTAAGAAGATCTGAATAGGGCCCACATGCAGCTCAGTTGGAAGCATGCTTGCTTAGCATAGAGCGGGTCTTGAGTTCCAATCGTAGCACGTCATAAATGAAACATGGCGGTGCACGTCTATGATCCTGGCACTCCAGAGGAGGAAGAAAGATGACTTTGTTTATGATCTCATGACGACCTTATGAACTTGCCAGATACCCTCAATATAAGCCTTAGGTACATAGTGAATTTGAGGATACCCCAGGTTACAGGAGAGTCTCTTCCTTTCTCTCTCTCTGTCATGCTCTGTCTGTCTCTCTCCTCTCAAATATTTAACTATAGATTTAAACATCAACATTAAGATCATGCATGTAATCTAAGAACTTGGGTGACTAAGAAAGGATTATACCAAATTGGAATCCAGTCTAGTCTGCATTAAGTTCCTATGTCAAAGAACAAAACAAGGTGAGAAGGAGAGAGATAAAAGCATTTAGAAAGACAGTTGTATGTAGCCAAAAGTGAGCGTGGGTTTCTCAAGAATGAGAGCCTCTTCAAGACAAGGGCCCCATTACATAGCCTAGGCTGGCCTTCAGCTTTTGGCACTTTCCCTGCCTCAGCCTCCTGACTGAATCAAAAGATGAGTTAGTATATCTACTGACTCCTGGTGGCCTTTGAAGTTATGCTACCCGAAAGGTTTTAAAGATCAAGCAAAATTGATTTGGTGTTGTCTTTGTTAGGGTCACTACTGCTGTGATGAAATGCCACAACCCAAAAGTGAGTTGGGGAGGAAAAGGATGATTTGCCTTATGTTCTCTTGTCACAGAAACTCAAGGAAGCCTGGAACCTGGAGGCAAGAACTGGTAGAGGCGCCATGCTCCTCCTCTTCCTCCTCCTCCTCCTCCTCCTCCTCCTCCTCCTCCTCCTCCTCCTCCTTCCTCCTCCTTCCTCCTCCTTCCTCCTCCTTCCTCCTCCTTCCTCCTCTTCTTCCCCTTCCACTTCCCCTTCCTCTCCTCCTCCTCCTTCTTAAAGATTTATTTATTTATTTCATGTATGTGAGCACACTGTTGCTGTCTTCAGATATATCAGAAGAGGGCATCAGATCTCTTTACAGATGGTTGTGAGCCACCACGTGGTTGCTGGGAATTGAACTCAGGACCTCTGGAAGAGCAGTCAGTGCTCTTAACCAGATGAGCCATCTCTCCAGCCCCAGGCAGGGTTCTTCTTAATAGTTTGATCCTCATGGCTTGCTCATCCTGCTTTCATATAGAACCTATAGCCACCGGTTCAGGGGTGGCACCACCCATAATGGCCTGCACCCTCCCCTACGGGCTTGCCTACAACCCAGTCACATGGGGCACTTTCTTCATTGCATTTCCCTCCTTTCAAATGATGCAAGCTGGTGTCAAGTTGACATAAAACTCTCCAGCATGTGTGTCCTTATTTTCACTTTTCTGTTTCGTTTTGTTTGTTTTGTATGTGTATGTGTATGTGTATGTGTATTTGATTGTATATAGGCACCGTTGGGTAAACAGGCATAAGTGCCATGCAGACCTGAGACCTAACAGTGGTGTCCTCTTCAGTTACTCTCCGCTTTATTCATTGAGTTGGGACATCTTACAGGACCCGCTGCTCACCAATTCCAGCTGTCTAGCTAGTCATCTTAAGGAGCCTTTGTCTCTGCCTTCTTAATGCTGGGACTATAGGTGGAGACCTTGTCTCCTTGGCTATGTGAATTCTAGAGATCTGAAGTACGTTCCTCATACATTCTGAGGAAGAGACTTAACCACTGAGATATCTATCATACCCACCCTTCTGTAAGGAAGAGGTTTACCACTTGTAGATAAGGCTATCTCAGAATTTACTAGGTAGCCTAGGCTGGCCTTGAATTCAAGATAGTAGTCTTCCTGCTGCAGCCACTCAAGTGTTGAGCTCACACTCAATAACTACCAAACCTAGCTATGAGTTTTTGGGAAATTAATGATTCTTATAATGTGGTTTCTGATAAAATTAAAACATAGGTTATAAAGGTCAAAGGAATCTTCACTATGCATAAGGAAGTTGTCTTAGTGTCATATCCTATTACTGTGATAAAATACCCTAAGTTTTTTTTAAAGGGTATTTAGCAATTTAGGAGAATAGGGTTTTTGTTGTTGTTGTTGTTGTTTTTTGTTTTTTCCTAACAATTCCAGGTTACATTCCATTATATTATAGCAGGGAACTATACATGAACTAGAGAGAACTGGTCACATTATATCTATAGTCAAAAGCAGAGAGCAAAGAATTAATTAATGCAAACATATTAGTATTCAGCTTGCTTTCTACTCAAACACAGTTCAGAATTCCCTTCCTAGGGAATGGTTTCACCTACAATGGTGACACCTACCTTACTTACCATAACCAACATAACCTCCAAAGGCTAGGCCGATAAACCAACCTAATCAAGACAGTTCCTCTCTGAGACTCCTTTCCCAGCTCACTCTAAATGGTGTCAAATTAACAATTAAAACTATCCACTCCAGAAATCAACATACTGTTTTGATTCTAAACATGCTTCAAATCTTGTTACTGTATGTAGGGTCACAGCCTGTGCCTTCACAAGCCAAGTTCAGCCCCTGTTCTTGATAAACTAATTAAACAAGTCAAAATAATAATGAAAGGTAAAAGAAGATTTATTCAGTGAGGCCATATACATTGGAAGATGCTAAACGGGATCGAGTGATACCTCCTCACCCCCGCTACGTCCATCTTCAGGGTCCTCATGAGAGGATAAGGTGTAAATTGACGGTAAGAAATATACACTACTAAGCAGTACAGATGAGCTCTGTGCTCTGACTCTTCCGAATTGTCTCAGCCCCAAATTTCTCCTGCAAGGTCATCTGGCAAATTGTATATCTTTCTCCAGAGATGAAAATTATATTTCTTGGGATGCATTGCTTCAATAGCCTGCTAGCCAAAGAGAGAGGCACAGGTATCTCTAGACTGTAATTATTCCCGCCAGGCAGGCTGGTTACAATCCTGATTGTGTTGAAGCTTTTCCCTTTTTCTTCCCTCCACTCCCTCCTTTGTCTTTTATTTTATTTTCTTGTCTTTCCCCTCTCCCTCCCTGCCCTCCTTCCTTCCTTCCTTTTTCTCTTTCTTTCTAGAAAGGGTCACAAAGAGCCAAGTACACTCTGGAATTTACTATGCTCTTGGTTCCCCAGGGTCAAACACACAAGTCTCACAGGTATGGGCTGCCGCATCCAGGTTGCGAAGCGTGTTTGATTATCCTGAGCCAGCAGGAATAAGGGCCCTGAATGGTGAGGTGTTGTGTGGGAGAGGCAGGGATGGGGACAAATAAGAAATAGCAATAGCCTAGGGGAAACAGTCAGGTCCCCAGAAGCTTGATGACAATGAGATGTGCTATCGCCCTCTTCAGACAGGTCTTGCCAAATCCATTCCTAGACAAGGGCACAGAAGTAAAGTTCCCTTTGTCCTTTCAGAAGCGCCTCTGAGGAAGTCTTGGGTTGGTCTGGCTCCCCATACTTGGTTCCCAGTAACAAGCATTGGAAGCATACTCTGTCCCTCCCAGGTTCCTGTACTTTGCTATTTTCTTCTATCCTGCCTCAGAAGGAGTGTTAAGGAAGCACCAATGATCCCCACATGTGGATTATGCCTGTAAACCCAGCACTTGGGTGGCTGAGTCAGTAGGACCTTGAAGGCCGATGCAGGCTAGATAGTGAGTCTCAGACCAGGAAGGACTACCATGCGAGAGACTGTTTCTCAACAGCGATGACAGCGAAAACTAGACTGCAGATGTGCAAACTTAACTTTTAGATTAAAAAGCTAGTATTCGGAAGCTGAGTAGTTAATGTTTTCGTGATTCTATGTTGTCACAGTTGTCTAGGGGACAGGAGGAAAGTAGGAAAAACTAAAGTGAAAGTACGTTAACGCTAGTGAATGATTACAGCTAACTGGGTTGCTTACTATGTCCAAATCATCCTGCATATTTCAGGAATAGAAAGAAAGCTAAATAACCCCCAGATAGTGTCTAATCAGTAGAAAGAAAGAAAGAAAGAAAAGAAAACGAGAGAGAAAGAGAGAGAGACAGAGACAGAGAGACACAGAGAGACAGAGAGACACAGAGAGAAAGAAAACATAAAAAGGGTGCATTGTTTGACTTTTGAGGACCCAGTAAAGAGGATATAGACTGAGAGGAGGGAAGGGCCAAAGGTCACAGGAGGCGTTCAAGGAAAAAGTGAGGTTCTGAGAAGGGCTGCTCCTGGACTGTGGGAGTGGAGTGGATAGAAAGGCAGGTGCACTGGAGAAACACAGGCAAAGCTAGGACAATGAGTTTAGGAGAGAGAAGAAAGTCACCCTGGAACAGCACGTGAGAACACATGGACACACAACTCTAGGATCTTCAATTAAAATCCACGATGGCCTAAGGAACTCAGACTTTCGCTGCTGCTTTGTCTCTTGGAGGCTGAATACCTCCCAGTTCCTTGGGAGCACAGCCATGTCACCAAGTCTCTCCACCAGTACACAGAGAGCTCCCCACGCTGTGTTACCTATCATTAGCATAAGTCAGGTGAAGCTTGTTTACCACCAAAGTGCATTAAAGAGTTCTTGGGTTGAAAGAAACTATTGTGAGTTTTTAGAACAAAGGGAAATATAATGGAAAAACAGAAAATCATTTAAGGAAATGAGTGAAATCGACAATCTAAGCAAAAACTAAGTGGGAGAGCCTGGCAGCAGACACACAGGCTTCCTTAACTCCGCTGCTTGCCCACACATTCCTTCCAAGAACCTATAATTCTAGGACCTGGGTGGGCAGCCGGACAACCTCTTGAATTATGTTTCATTACTTCAAAGCACTGTCAAACTTTTATAGGCCTAACCTGTTCCTACCCTACAGATTCCACCTACCACTTTCATGCTCTGAAATGGTCTCTTTTCAGACTTGAGTAAGGAACATAATAGTCTTGAGAAGGTGACTAGAGCATTTGACCCCTCCGTAAAGTTTACACTGTATTTTAAAATATCTATATATGGAAGCCAGTGCGTTTGTTTTGTTTGAATTCAGGCTATAAATGATGCATGAGATTTCCAGGGCAGCTGCCTAAATGGCGAGCCATTCTATTCGGCTAAGTCTGCTTGGCAGGATACCTAGCCTGAGTTTTACATAACTGGAAGCATTCAAAGATTCTTAGAGAAAATATACTGTCTTAGTGGTGTGGGGGTTGTCTTTAGCTTCTGGGAATAAGATACCATATCTTACCGAGGCTTTGTGCTAGGATGGAAGAAAGTGCAGATCTCAAACAGAATCAGGGTCCCGGCATGTCTAGTCCAGAGTATTGCTTGCAATGAATGAGGCTATGAGGCTATGTGATGCTTTGAGTTCTACTGTGGTCTCTCTCTCTCTCTCTCTCTCTCTCTCTCTCTCTCTCTCTCTCTCTGTGTGTGTGTGTGTGTGTGTGTGTGTGTGTGTCTCTCTGTGTGTCTGTCTGTCTTGGTGCCACTGTTTCTCTGTGTGTGTCTCTCAGTCAGTCAATCTGTCTGTCTGTCTGTTTCTTTCTCCCTCCTTCCCTCCCTCCCTCCCTCTCTCCCTCCCCCTCCTTTCCTTCTCTCCCTCCTTCCCTCCCTCCCTTCTTCCCTCTCCACTACCTCCCCCTTCATATGCATCTTCCCCCTGTGAAGATAGACTGACTGGCTGAGGAGAGGGTAAGATACTGCGGTGAGGGGCCAGGATGCAAAGGATAGAATGTAATATCAACTTTATTTTTATTTTTTCATGTCACCTCAGCAAAGTTTCTTCCAAGTCATTTCCAAATTTCTCTAGTTCAAAGACACAGCAAAAGCTGCTGCATAATAGGGACCTGAGTCTCCAACAGGAGTAGTGCTGGGGACACACAGGCAGCAGCATTACCTCTGGGGAGAATGCCAGCACTGTAGCAGCTGTGGGCCTTCAGGAGCAGACGAGAAAGCACAGAGATATAGCATCTCGGGAACACACGTGCCTGACCACGAGGCCAAGGAGCAGTCTTTGGTCCACTTATTTTGCTATCAGGTTTCGAACCAAAATTGATGTTTGGCTGTTACAGTGACTCAGCCCTAGATTGCACCAGGGGCTGGCTCTACACTGGAGAAACTGGGTAAGACAGCAGTGTCTTAGGCAGGAAATAGTCATAGGCTCTTTCCACATGCCCCACCACCCCCAGGCTGGTGTTTGTAGTCCACCATGGTGACCTCAGAGTGAGACAAGTGTGCCAGAGGCCGGCTCCATTTGTAAGCTCGGTATCTAATCAGAGCCCTTGAGCTTTTGTGTTTTTCAAATGTGTCTGGCACAAGTTTTTGTTTTATAGAGAATTTGTTCTAGCAATTACACAGTGTTACTATAGAATATTCTAAAGGGGATTGTCCCAAATTGATGTTTATAATGTTTGTTTTCATATCATGTCTTCCTCCTATCCTGTCTTATTCCTGCATCAAGATCCACCCAATACCTCATGCTTGAAAGCCCTTAGCGCTTAGGCAAAAGCTGTGATTTCAGATGCTAGGGAGCCACCTGCTGGTACTGAAGCCTCATTTCACGTAGAGATTGCCAAACAGTTTCCAAATACCCCTTCAGCACCAGGAGCCAGCACCAGGAGCCCCCACCAGGAGCCAGCACCAGGAGCCAGCACCAGGAGCCAGCACCAGAGAGATACTTCCTGTGGTTCCTGGCTCAATGCCAGCCTGTTCAGATTCCCCCTGGGGCGTGACACTTCCCATCCTCTAAGTAAACTTTCCTGGGGATCTTTATGTCCTAAATATTCGAGACTATGTCTGTGAAAAACCAAACAAATTCTTACTCGGAAAAAACAAAACAAAAAACAAAGGTAGAAAGAGCGAGCGAGCAATTAGTATCCAGTCAAAAGCAGCAGAGTTCAGCTTCCTTCAGTGAGACACGCTTACGTTTTTGTTAATTATTTATTCCACCAGACACTTCCTTCCTCCTAGTCATTCTTTCTCTTAGCATTTGCCACTCAGCCCCATTGCATTTCGGTGGAACACTTGTCCAGGTCTTACCCCTAACCTAGAGCAGGTGAGAGGTGCAAAGGCAGCTTCCCCAGGACAGAATGGCTGTGTCCACTCTTGGTGTTGTTTTTGCTTTCACGTGTCTGTTTGGGGCATGGCGTGCGCCACAGTGCGCATGCGGAGGACAGAGGATGACTTGTTGGAGCCGGTTCTCTCCTTCTACTGTGTGATTTCTGAGGATAGAACTCAAGTTCCCCGAACCCACATGTGGTAGCTCACAATCGCCTTTAACTCCAGCACCAGGATATCTAACACCTGCTTCTTACACAGAGGGACAGAGATACACATAAATAAAATAAATATTTAAAAACTAGTAAGTACATTTTATACCAAAGCAGCAATGGCAAACAAAAGTTTCATTTCAGCACACTAGAGTATAGATACATGTTAAGTAGTTATCTCCTATTTATTAACTTCTTTATTTATTTAAGATTGGTTCTCATGTATCCCAGTCTGGCCTCAATACATAGCTGAGAATCACTTTAAACTTCTTATCCTGCTCCCAGTTTCCACGGGGTGGGATTAAAGGGGTATACCAGTTTGTGAGGTGCAGGAGACTGAATCCAGGCTTCATGCACACTACACAAGCACTCTATTAACATTCCCACTCATGGCACTTTAAGCATTTATTGCATAAATAAGTAATGGTAAAGCCCTGGACCCAAGAGTTCAGGTGATAGAAAGAGGTCTTGTGGTGGTTTAAATAAGAATGGCCTTCATAGGCTCATATATTTGAATGTTTAGCCATCAGCTAGTGCCACTATTTGAGAAGGATTATAAGGTCTTGCTTTCTTGCATGAAGTGTGTTACTTGGTGTGGACTTTGTGTTTTCAAAGCCCAACCCAGGCTTTCTCTGCCTGCCGGTGGGTCAGGATTGACGAGTCCAGCATGGCCTTGATGGGGACAGAATGACATGATTCCTGCCCCTGGGACAGGGCCAGTGGTGTGGTCTTCCATGAGTGTCGATGGCTGCTGTGGGCATAAGGTTTGTTTGTACAATAATGTATATATCTTTACATTTTTTTCATCAAGGAATGGTCTCCCTGTTAATGTTAATGATTTCATAATCAAAGTCCAGAATCAGACAGTATGAGTCCAGGAGATGAAGGTGTGGTGAATGTCTCAGCAAAATGGTAAATGCTGGGACCTTTAGGACAGCCCTTAAGGCTGTGGAAAAGAAATCTAAAAACATGAGTTAGAAAATATATAATTTTTCAACTATGCAAAATATAAGGATGCAATATGAATTATGAGGGGCTTCACAATCTAAAGGAACAGAAGCAGCTACACTTAGAGCAAGCTTGTCAAAAAGATACAAAGGCAGGAAGATTCCTGAGTTCAAGGTCAGCCTGGGCCACAGCAAGTTCAGGCCCAGGATTGGTAGGAATGGTAATTTGAGAACTGGGTCCACCCAGCTACTTTGTCTGTGTTTAGTAGAAGCAGGAAGATCTCTGAATTCTTTTTTTTTAATTTTTTAAAATTTTAAAAAATTTTTTAAATTTTCTATATTCTTTGTTTACATTCCAAAAGCTTTCCCCTTTCCCAGTTCCCCCCTCCCCATATGTCCCATAAGTCCTCTTCTCTACATCCATTCTCCTATCTTTCCCCCTCCATTTTCTCTGTCCTGGTACTCCCCTACAATGCTGGATCAAGCCTTTCCAGGATTAGGGCCCTCTTCTTCCTTCTTCATGGGAATCCTTTGATATGCTAATTGTATCTTCAGTATTCAGAGCTTCAGGGCTAATTAATATCCATTTATCAATGATTGCATTCCATGTGTATTCTTTTGTGATTGCGTTACTTCGCTTAGGATGATATTTTCCAGTTCCATCCATTTGCCTAAAAAATTCGTGAATTCATTGTTTTTAATTGCTGAGTAGTATTCCATTGTGTATATATACCACATTTTCTGTATCCATTCCTCTACTGAGGGATATCTGGGTTCTTTCCAGCTTCTGGCTATTATAAATAAGGCTGCTATGAACATAGTGGAGCATGTGTCCTTATTGCATGCTGGGGAATCCTCTGGGTATATGCCCAGGAGTGGTATAGCAGGGTCCTCCGGAAGTGTCATGCCCAGTTTTCTTAGGAACCGCCAGACTGATTTCCATAGTGGTTGTACCATCTTACAATCCCACCAGCAGTGAAGGAGTGTTCCTCTTTCTCCACATCCTCCCCAACACCTGCTGTCTCCTGAGTTTTTAATCTTAGCCATTCTGACTGGTGTGAGGTGAAATCTCAGGGTTGTTTTCATTTGCATATCCCTAATGGCTAATGATGTTGAGCATTTCTTAAGGTGCTTCTCTGCCATCCGAATTTCTTCAGGTGAAAATTCTTTGTTTAGGTCTGTACCCCATTTTTTAATAAGATTATTTGGTTCCCTGGGGTCTAACTTCTTGAGTTCTTTGTATATATTAGATATTAGCCTTCTATCTGATGTAGGGTTGGTGAAGATCTTTTCCCAATTTGTTGGTTGCTGTTTTGTCCTTTTGATGATGTCCTTTGCCTTACAGAAACTTTGTAATTTTATGAGATCCCATTTGTCAATTCTTGATCTTAGAGCATAAGCTATTGGTGTTCTGTTCAGGAACTTTCCCCCTGTGCCTATGTCCTCAAGGGTTTTCCCCAGTTTCTTTTCTATTAGTTTCAGTGTGTCTGGTTTTATGTGGAGGTCCTTGATCCACTTAGAGTTGAGCTCAGTACAAGGAGATAAGAATGGATCAATTTGCATTCTCCTGCATGCTGACCTCCAATTGAACCAGCACCATTTGTTGAAAAGGCTATCTTTTTTCCACTGGATGTTTTCAGCTCCTTTGTCGAAGATCAAGTGACCATAGGTGTGTGGATTCATTTCTGGGTCTTCAATTCTATTCCATTGGTCTACTTGCCTGTTCCTGTGCCAATATCATGCAGTTTTTAACACCATTGCTCTGTAGTATTGCTTGACGCCTGGGATACTAATTCCCCCAGAAGTTCTTTCACTATTGAGAATAGTTTTAGCTATCCTGGGTTTCTTATTATTCCAGATAAATTTGAGAATTGCTTTTTGAACTCTGTGAAAAACTGGGTTGGGATTTTGATGGGGATTGCATTGAATCTGTAGATTGCTTTTGGCAAGATGGCCATTTTATCTATATTAATCCTGTCAATCCACAAGCATGGAAGATTTTTTCATTTTCTGAGGTCTTCTTTGATTTCCTTCTTCAGAGACCTGAAGTTCTTGTCGTATAGATCTTTCACTTGTTTGGTTAGAGTCACACTAAGATACTTTATATTGTTTGTGGCTATTGTGAAGGGTGTCATTTCCCTAACTTCTTTCTCAGCCTGCTTATCCTTTGAGTATAGGAAGGCAAGTGATTTGCTTGAGTTGATTTTATAACCATCCACTTTGCTGAAGTTGTTTATCAGCTGTAGGAGTTCTCTGGTGGAGTTTTTTGGGTCACTTAAGTATACTATATCATCTGCAAATAGTGATAATTTTACTTCTTTCCAATTTGTATCCCTTTGACCTTCTTTTGTTGTCTAATTGCTCTAACTAGAACTTCAAGTACTATATTGAAAAGATATGGAGAGAGAGGACAGCCTTGTCTAGTCCCTGAGTTTAGTGGGATTGCTTCAAGTTTCTCTCCATTTAGTTTGATATTTTCTACTGGTTTACTGTATATTGCTTTAACGATGTTTAGGTATGGGCCTTGAATTCCTGTTCTTTCCAAGACTTTTAGCATGAAAGGATGCTGAATTTTGTCAAATGCTTTTTCAGCATCTAATGAAATGATCATATGGTTTTTTTTCTTTGAGTTTGTTTATGTAGTGGATTGCATTGATGGAGTTCCTTATATTGAACCATCCCTGCATCCCTGGGATGAAGCTCACTTGATCGTGGTGGATGATCATTTTTGATGTGTTCTTGGATTTGGTTGGCAAGAATTTTATTGAATATTTTTGCATCGATATTCATAAGGGAAATTGGCCTGAAGTTCTCTTTCTTTGTTGGATCTTTGTGTGGTTTTGGTATCAGTGTAATTGTGGCTTCGTAGAACGAGTTGGGTAGTGTTCCTTTTGTTTCTATTTTGTGGAACAGTTTGAAGAGTATTGGTGTTAGGTCTTCTTTGAAGGTCTGATAGAATTCTTCACTGAAGCCATCTGGTCCCGTGCTTTTTTTGGTTGGGAGACTTTCTATGACCCCTTTTATTTCTTTAGGGGTTATGGGACTGTTTAGATGATCTATTTGGTCCTGATTTAATTTTGGTATTTGGTATCTGTCAAGGAAATTGTCCATTTCCTTCAGATTCTCCAGTTGTGTTGAGTATAGGGTTTTGTAGTAGGATCTGATGATTTTTTGGATTTCCTCAGTTTCTGTTGTAATATCTCCCTTTTTATTTCTAATTTTGTTAATTTGGATACTTTCTCTGTGCCCTTTGGTCAGTCTGGCTAAGGGTTTATCTATCTTGTTGATTTTCTCAAAGAACCAGTTCCTGGTTTTGTTGATTCTTTGTATGGTTCTCTTTGTTTCTACTTGATTGATTTCGGCCCCGAGTTTGATGATTTCCTGCCTTCTACTCCTCCTGGGTGAATTCGCTTCTTTTTGCTCCAGGGCTTTCAGGTGTGTCATTAAGCTGCTAGTGTATACTCTCTCCATCTTCTTTTTAGAGGCACTTAGGGCTATGAGTTTTCCTCTTAGCACTGCTTTCATTGTGTCCCATAGCTTTGGGTATGTTGTGTCTTCATTTTCATTAAATTCTAAAAAGTCTTTGATTTCTTTCTTTATTTCTTCCTTGACCAAGGTATCATTGAGTAGAGTATTGTTCAGTTTCCATGTGTATATAGGCTTTCTGTTGTTTTTGTTGCTATTGAAGACCACTTTTACTCCATAGTGGTCTGATAGGCATGGGATTATTTTGATCTTATATTTGTTGAGGTCTGTCTTGTGACCAATTATATGATTGATTTTGAAGAAGGTACCATGAGGTGCTGAGAAAAAGGTATACTCTTTTGCTTTAGGGTGAAATGTTCTATATATATCTGTTAACTCTAATTGGTCCAAAGCTTCAATTAGTTTCACTGTGTCCCTGATTAGTTTCTGTTTTCCTGCTCGGTTCATTGAGGAAAGTGCAATGTTGAAGTCACCCACAATAATAGTGTTAGGCACAATGTGTGCTTTGAGCTTTAGTAAAGTTTCTTTTATGAATGAGGGTGCCCTTGCGTTTGGAGCATAGATGTTCAGGATTGAGAGTTCTTCTTGGTGTATTTTTCCTTTGACCAGAAAGAGGTATCCCTCAGTGTCTCTTTTGATGACTTTAGGTTGAAAGTCAATTTTATCTGATATTAGAATGGCTACTCCAGCTTGTTTCCTGAGACCATTTGCTTGTAAAATTGTCTTCCAGCCTTTTACTCTAAGGTAGTGTTTGTCTTTGACACTTAGGTGTGTTTCCTGTATGCAGCAAAATGTAGGGTCCTGTTTACATATCCAGTCAGTCTATGTCTTTTTATTGGGGAATTGAGTCCATTTATGTTAAGAGATATTAAGAAATAGTGATTATTACTTCCTGTCATTTTTGATATTATCTTTTATATTTGGTTATCTTCTTTTGGGTTTGATGAAAGAAGGTTACTATCTTGCATTTTCCAGGGTGAAGTTTCCCTCCTTGTATTGGTGTTTTCCTGCTATTATCCTTTGTAGGGCTGGGCTTGTGGTAAGATATTGGGTCATGGAATATCTTGGTTTTTCCATCTATGGTGATTGAGAGTTTTGCTGGGTATAGTAGTTTTGGCTGGCATTTGTGCTCTCTTAGAGTCTGCATGAGATCTGCCCAGGATCCTCTAGCTTTCATAGTCTCTGGTGAGAAGTCTGGTGGAAGTTACTTGGCCTCTTTCTCTTACTGCCTTTAATATTCTTTCTTTGTTTAGTACATTTGTGGTTTTGATTATTATGTGATGGGATGTATTTCTCTTCTGGTCCAGTCTGTTTGGAGTTCTGTAGGCTTCTTGTATATTCATGGGCATCTCTTTAGATTAGGGAAGTTTTCTTCCATAATTTTACTGAAGATATTTGCTGGCCCTTTAAGTTTTAAATCTTTGCTCTCATCTATGCCTATAATCCTTAGATTTGGCCTTCTCATTGTGTTCTGGATTTCCTGGATGTTTTAGGTTACACGCTTTTTGCATTTTGCATTTTTTTGACCATTGAGTCCATGGTTTCTATGGTATCTTTGGCATCTGAGATTCTTTCTTCTATCTCTTGTATTCTGTTGTTGATATTTGCATCTATGGCCCCTGATTTCTTCCCAAGGTTTTCTATCTCCAATGTTGTTTCCCTTTGTAATTTCTTAGTTGTTTCTACTTCTGTTTTTAGATCCTGGATGATTTTGCTCAGTTCCTTCACTTGCTTGTTTGTGTTTTCCTGTAATTCTTTGAGAGATTTCTGTGTTTCCTCTTTCATGACTTCTGCCTGTTGATCAAAGTTCTCCTGTATTTCTTTAAGTGATTTTTGCATTCCCTCCTTATTGGCTACTATCTTTTTACCCGTATTTTCCTGAATTTCTTTAAGTGATTTTTGTGTTTCCCTTGTAAGGGCTTCTAGCTTTTGATCATTTTTGTCCTGAATTTCTTTAAGAGATTTATTTATGTCCTTCATGTGTTCTTCTAACAGCATCATGACCAGTGATTTTAAATCCAAATCTTGTTTTTCTGGTGTGTTGGGGTATCTAGGACTTGCTGTTAACAGAGAATTGGGTTCAGATGCTGCCATATTTCCTTGTTTTCTGTTAGTAATGTTCCTACGTTTGCCTTTTGCCATCTAGATCTCACTGGTGTTAGTTGGTCTTGTTGTCGATGCAGGACTCAACCGTGCAAGCTGCCTCCCTGCAGCTGGCCTCTGGATGCACGGCTGGCCCTCTGCACTACTTGGGGATGGAGTGCATGGCCCAGGTTGCTCCTGATCCAGAGGTGGTGACTGGAAGGTGATCTCTGAATTCTTTTGCAACATTTAAAGAAACTGTCTCCGAAGAACTAAGGGGCTAGGATTACCAGATGCTGATTCTTAGGATAATCATAAGAAAACCTGAAGTAAATGACAGGATTGCTATGTAAAAAAACAAACAAACAAACAAAAAAACTGGGTTTATGATCTGCAGGAGATGAGCTATCCAGAAAATGGTTTTAGAATAGCAAGATAGAACTGCTTGGAGAATTGTCTCAAGCAGAACATAGACAGAGAAAGAACTGTCTAGAGATCTTCAGAGAAAGCAGATCAGAGAGAAAGAATGCAGAACAGAGAGAAAACAGGCTGGGAAGTTGGCTCTAGCAGAGGTCTGGCCGCCAACTTGGACCCACAATTACACTTCGATTTGTTTTTGCCACTCCCAGATACCCAGTCTCTCAGAACCCCAATCCAAGCCAAGGCTGATCCTTGCCAATGGATCAGGATGTGGCTCTTAGCTACTTCTCCAGAGCCAAGTCTGTCCGTCTGCCACCAAGTTCCCAATGATGATACTAAACTCACCTCTGAAACTCTAAGCAAGTTCCAATTAAATGCTTTTTTTTAATAAAAGTTATAGTGGCCGTGGTGTCTCTTTACAGCAATAGAACGCTGCGACTAAGACAGTCTCTAAGAGGAGAAGGGAAAGGGAGTACAGAGCCTGTTGTCTCAGCACCACTGCGATAGTCCCAGGTGCTCTGAACTGCAGCCAGCTTACACTGTTTCTCTCTCTCTCCCTCCCCCCTCTGTCTCTCTGTCTCTCTGTCTCTCTCTCCCTCTGTCTCTCTGTCTCTGTCTCTGTCTCTGTCTCTCTGTGTGTGTGTGTGTGTGTGTGTAGGAATCTTGCTGTGGGGCTGATGTAAATTTCCCACTAAGGCAGCAACAAAAAGCATTGCCCGGAGGTTTTTGGTGAAGAAATGAGGTTTCACTCTTGGGTGAAGGCTGGGAGACACAGCTTAGCTTCTTTTGATATGAAATAGTTTAGTGGGGGAGATGCTACCTCTGTCCTGGAGTTTTAGAAAAAAAATCAAAGACTCAAGATCTTTGATTTCTTTATTTCCTTAAGAAATAAAGAAAAAAAAATGATTGAAGTTTTGGTGGATACCAGCCAGTACCTAGGGCACAACAAGACTCAGAAATGAAAAGAGTGAACTTGCCAGATAAAGTCTCCTTCATTTCCTTCTGAACTTTCCAATGAAGCCATGCTCAGGGAACAGGGAATGCTCCCTCAGAAAGCCTGGCCCCAAGAAACAGGCTAACGTTGGAAAAATCGGCTATTTCTGAATCAATAAGCATCATCTCTTAGGCCCTTGCTTAGGTGCGTTTTATTTAAACTTTCTACCAGGATTTGGGAGCTAGGGAAGGGAGGATTATACTTTCTGTGGCTACCCTGGGTAGCATATTGAGATCCCTATCTTGGAACGAACCCAAACCAAGCCAAAAAGATATTTGAAAACAGTTTCAAACTTAGAACAGGACTGACATAAGTAAGTATAAGTCCAGCAGTGTTTTCCTATTCCCAGGTCAGACTGTTCTTTGTTTTGCTCCCCTCACACTATCATGCACTCCTTCTCTGCTGTGAATATGTGTATTTGTATATGTCTAAGCAGAGACATGCAACACACCCATGTGATGATTTGTGTATATATGCATATGTGCCTTTGACGGTCAATATTTCAATACGGATTTCCTACAAATTTTAATGCCCCTTAGCATAGCAGCAGTTGAGATGGCAGTGTAAGTCTTGCAGGTCTTTAGCTCACAAGGCATTGTTCTCAGCTGCTCTAACTCTGCTCTTCATAGTCGTTCTCCCCATTTAGTAGAAGATCCA